>NW_017307193.1:602252-606550 GCF_000935625.1 Nanorana parkeri
ATTCTCATTCTTCTGGGCTTTTTTTGTTTTGAAGATCGGAGAGCTTTAAGAACTTTGGGTGCATTTTTTATATTATAAGTGCATACTTCTACTTATTTTCAAAAGAAAACAACACAGACTGTTTTATATTGTGATATATTTATTTTTCACATATATGACACATGTTTATTTATTTATTTAATATTGTTTTCACAATAATATTTTTTTCACATATATGACACATGTTCTTTGAAGATTTTTGTTTATTTATTTAATAAGGTTCATGTATGACACGCCTTTTATGACACCTGCTGACACATTTTATAACGTACTATAAGTTTTTACACAAATATTTATTATATATACACTGTTTCACGATTGCTTGACACGGAGGTGACACCATATGATCCCTACCGTTATCTAATTTCCTGAAGGGCATTTAGCGCTGTACACTTCATTACACCATTGTTCTTTTGTTCCTTGTCTGTATTTGACCTTTGGCTTCCCTTGACCCTGCTACACCCTAATCATCTACAGGCACTTGTGCTCTTCCAAGTTTCTGCATTCCCTTTCTCAACTTCAGGGGTTGCCTGACAGGAGGTGTAAGGGAAGCCCTCATATTGCTTTGTCTTCATCAGGTACATGACACTCATAGATGGACAAATACTGGAGACTGCTCTCTCTCGTGATCTTAAACTGGACAGGAAATTCAGGGAAGCAGAGCAGAAAGAGTTGGAGCCAACTGTTCAGAAACATGACAATAAGTGCTTGGGAAAATTTTTAAGAAATACAATGCTGGGCAATATATATTTGTTAAATCTGGATTCATTATTGAAGATAGTTTGAGAATTTAATGCTACTTTAAAATGGCAGAGATAGTGGAAGAAAGGGGCCATGTAAGATCTAGTTTTGTCTCCAAACACTGTTCTCAGGTCTAATGCCTTTTTAAAACAGTGGCAAGTTTTCATCATTGTAGCATATCCTGGTGGGGTTTAGTGGTGGAACATTGGGTTTTCTATGACACCTGGGGTCCTGTGCTCAGTGCTCTGTAGTAGAATGTAACCACAACCTTTTCCCTGGATAACAAGGGTAGTTCTTGTTACATTGTCCTTGACATCAGTGGGAACTCATGTGAGTTCCAGTGGCCATCTTGGAGCAAAGTAGAGGTAATTTAGCTTTTGACATTTACTTATCTACTAGCCACCAAGAAATTATGAAATAAAGGATGTCTCCATGCTTAGTTATTCAAAATTAAACAAAGATTTAAAAAAGTAAAGTGTAAAGGGTCCAAAAGAATCTAAAGACCTGTAATGTGGAGTGAAAATGTGGCTGTAAAATGGACCCACTGAAAGTTCTTCATTTGCAGTAGTGTTGTGGGGCCAAACAGCCTTGGGATGTCACAGAAAGCATGGTGCGGTACAAAGCAAAAGGTGATATAATGTTCATTTTCTAGATGCATGGATCCTCTTGCAGCTTAGGCAAGAAACTGATTCATATAGCTAGTATGTTGCGCTTGGTGTTGATTGATATACCTGGTATTAAACCAAGAAACTGGCTTTCCTTTTTAAAGTTTGAGTCTGAAATTTATCTTTAGGGTCTGAAATGTAAGTTTGATGTCTATTCTAGCTCTTTCATGTGTGCAATGCCAGCATTACATGTATATAAAGGAGAAAATGCCTTCCCAGAGCTATTTTTATTCATCCCATCCCACATGCCCCCACTTTACAATTAATTAATTGTACAGACTTATCAGGATATGAGGACATAGGGATAAAACTAGAGAATGTGGCCTATTTCAGAGTTGACGTTTCAGGACCTCGCAGGATCCCTCTCTGAAATAGGGAAAGGGTACAAATTCAGGCTAATGCAGGGTTCAGCCCTGGACTTTGCTTGTTCACCATTAGCCTAAAAAGCAAAATTATGGGTGTGTTTGCCCCAGAGCCAAAACAAATCTCCCATAATGCATTGCTCGCACTGAAAATTGTGGTCAGGCATAATAGTTTGGTCAATAATGGTTTTGACAATGTGCCATCCCCTCAGTAAAAAAGTTGGCTGTTCCCTCAGCCTTTTGTCTGTGTGTGTTGGAATAAGTACAGGACAGTTGACAGTGACTGCAAGGAGAGAAAACTAGTGCAACTGTACTGTACAGTGCTAATGTGCTACCACATAGCTGTATACTATATATATACAGTGCTATATACAGTTATGTATAGTGCCACTGCTACATTACAGATAATTTCAGTGTGGTGGGCTACAGAAAGTGGAGTCAATCCCCATGTATTCACTCACTTTTTGTGTGTGAGCAACAACTTTTGTTGCTGTATAGCTGCTGTTCCCCTTTTTTGTTTTTTTCTTGGGGTTTACTGTTTTTCTTTTTTGGTTTCTTTCACATTTGACTTTTTTAAGTTTCTAAAAAGTTTTATTTAGTTATAATGTTTTAGGCTTTAGTTGTTGGTGACACAGGCAAATATGCCCTTTGTTAGCATACTATTGTGGTCTAGTTTACTGCACAATATTACCACATTGTTGATTACGCCAAATCACTATTCCCATCTCCATCTGGATGGCAATAAGGGCAATAAGCATGTGGTGGGAGATCAGCATTTAGGCAGGCTGCAAGGGCTGAGGGCCCTTGAACAGAACAGAGGGCTAAGCCGTGTGTTTTGCTTAATTGTTATCACTAGTATGAGTGTGTACTATGAATATGCAAGTGTATCTGGTTTTTATTAGATTTATTAAACGTTATAATAGTTTTGATGTAGCATATGCTACAATTCTCCAAACTCAACCCTACCATATTTCTGCCCTATCCTGGACCAGGCAAGTATACTGTATCTTTCTCAGCTGCTGGAATGTAAGAAATAATATGCACCAAATCACCCCAATGCCCAGCATCTTAATGTCACTTGGCAAAGTTGCTGATTTTACAGCTGCTCCTTTCTGTTACTTTGCGGCTTGTACTGCACCAAAATGGAAGGTACCTGGCTGCAATTTTTTTCACCAAGAAGGCTATCCCTGCTCCCAACCATTATCTAAAAACTAATGTCTTTGTCACTGTATCACATGGTTCAACAAGCATGGGCAGGTACATTACATCTTGTTCATGGCCCACTGGATAACTTTTCTGACAACCAGGAAGGATACAGGATGTAGACACATCACTGGAGCTTGGTGCCACCCTGCATCCTGCAACTTGGTGATCACCTCCACTCCCTACTCCTCAATGGCCTTTGCCAGTGGCTATTCCTGATGAGTCATCAGAAACCCTAGTCCCCCTGAGGCAACTAGTAGGCTATGCATTGACCCTGGAAAACTTTTGTCATGCTGTTTTGCAGCTGGTATGCCTGGGGGACAGGAGCCACACTTTGTCAACTCTGGAGGGGCAGGCCCAGAGCTGGCTAACTTCTTGACATCCTGTGCCTGTGTGTGTAAAGGTCTTGTGTGACAATGTTGTCAACCTGCTGTCCACCCTTCAGCAGGTAAAGTTTCCACACATGCCTTGCCTGGTACATGTCTTCAACCTGGAAGTGCAGCATTTCTTAGTTAGGTACCCTAGCTTGCATGATCTTCTAAGGCAGGCCAGAAGAGTATGTAACCATTCTAGGTGGCCATACCATGCCTTTGTTTGTCTGGATGAAATTTAGGAGGACATGAGGCAGGCATCCAGGGGCCCATTTCACCTCTCCCAAACATGGGTGGGGAGAGATGGATGAGGACATCAGGTTCCTCTATCCTTGGAAATGTGTGGTGTTTATTCATGCTGCAGTGCTTGCACAAGGGCCCCAGAATTTGGACCATCAAAAAGAGGGGCCATTACTTGTTGGCCATCTTTTTAAAACCATGTTACAAGGGGAAAATAGCAGAGCTCTACCATCACATAGGAGAAGAAAACATTTTTGGACATGCTGCAGAGGAACCTTTTAAATGTCCTTTCCTGAAACTGGCAGTTACCCCTTTCATGGCCAACATTGTTTGGATTGGCCTATTGGTCAAAAGAGAAGCAGCGTTGCCTGCTTAAGCATGGCTTTCAAGTCCCTCTTTAGTACACAGCACGGCACGCGACCAGCCAATCAGATTCACTCAGACAAAAGAGTCTGGAGAGAACAGAAGAGACGTTTGTGTAGTATGTTCGCTTCCAGCCTAGTTCTATCCTATCCAGCTCTCATCCATGGCACTTTTTAATGAAATAAATACAGTTATCAACATGTATTCATATAACAAATTATATGATACATTTTATAATATGTTTAATTATTTATTTTATTAATATTATTAATTCATAATAATAAAAAAATGTATCATTAATCAAATATTAATTT
>NW_017307193.1:606579-614757 GCF_000935625.1 Nanorana parkeri
AATCAACAAAGAATATTTATTAATTAAATAATTAAACATTAAATAATTAAATCATGGCATTTACACCAATCAGCCATAACATGTTGACCTCCCACCATATATGAAGTATATCCCCCTTTGCCAAAACAGCACTGACTAGGGATGTACCAATATCGATAACAGTATTGGTATCGTTTCCGATACTAAGCATTTTCATGAGTACTCTACTCCAAAAAAATGCCCCAATAAAGCTAATAATGGCACTTTAATGTTTTAATTATTTCGGCCGCCGTAAGGTCTCGCACTTGCTGGAGACCTCACGGTAGCCTTGTGGGGACCTTTCCGGCGCTAGTACACAGCACTGGTCAGGCCCCACATGTATACCTCATCCTTCCCCTGCAGGGCTGGCAACGGCCCCACATACATCGGCGGCTGCAGGTGGAGGATCGTTATGGTAACAAAGTGAATCCACAATGTGAAACACTCCAAAAAAGGGTTAACAGTGAATCTGATAACAATGTGTCCAAATACTATGATAGTGTCCTTTTATGCCTTGAAAATGCTTATGATCTTATATGCAAGTAAAAAACACACAGGTGCACCCAATTGCCAGATGAAATCACATAGGGTGCTGTTGGAGATTGCTCCAATGTAAAATCTGTGACCACACACAAAATACTCTCCTGCTCACATTATAAACGTGGCCATCACTAAAATATTTTAGTATGGTCTAACATGCTTTCCTTTCTCTCAAGGGTGGTAACGTGTCTCTCAGTTCATCCACACTGTGTAATATCCAGAAGAAAAAGTAAAGGCATATAGCAGAATATAATTTTAAAACTTTATAAAATATACATAAAGAACTACTCACATGATGCTTTATTAGAAACAGCCAATTATACAGATCCCTCGCTCTAAGAGGCAGCACACACTGGAGTACTGGACAAGGAGTTCTCTTGGTGTTATCTGCACATAGTTCTCTGCTGTAAAACAGCTTTTCAATTTGGACTCAACTGCATTCCTGGGCTCGTTTGACAATATGTATGGTATTGATGGCATAATGGAAAAGGAATATAAAGAACAATAAATAATAAGGAAATAATCATTCAAAAATACAACTGAGCTGTAAAGCAGATCAATGACTTATTGTACGGTTGATGCACAATATGTAAGCAGCTTTATTAAGCTGAGGAAGAGATGAGGCATGTTTTACAGATAAATAAAAATTAAAGTTTATTATTTCACAAACAATAGCCAGAAATATTGTGTACTATGGTAAGCAGATTTATTATTATGAAATTGAAGAAGAAGAGACAAGGCAGGTTTCATTGTGAAATCTGGGGGTATAATTTCAAGGATGGCCAGAAATATTGTACAGACTTAATTACCACTATATAAGCAGCTTTAGTAGACCACGATATAAGAGGGAAAGAGAATGTAGAAAAGCAGGTTTAGAACTAAACACTAGAGTGCATTATTTCATAAATAATAGCCAGAAATATTGAACAGTTGACAATAGTCAGTGTGCAGCTTTAGTAGGCTGCAGTTTAAGAAGGAGAGGCCAGCAGTTGTAGTTCAATTTTTTACACCAAAAATACGAAATTCCGTTGACGTATTTTCGTACCGTTACGAACATTCGTTATATTGAAGGTAAAAAGCAAAGTACATTTATATTGGAGTTGATGGTAGTTTTTTTTTTAAGTCCGAAATACGAAATTCGGATACGGAATCCGTTAACGGAATTCGTATTTCGGATAAAAAAACAACTACCACATCGACTCCAATATTAACAAAGGTATTTTTGCTTTTTAACTTCATCATAATGAATGTTCGTAAAGTTACGAAAATGTGCTGAAACTAACGAAAATACGTATTTCGTACGAATCCGAATTGAGTTTCGGATACAAATTACGAAATACGAAATAATGGATATTACGAAACGGAACAAAACAAAACGGAACACATTTTTTGACGGCGCACAAGTCTAATTCAGTGTGCCAATGCATCATGTGACATGTCATATGACATTGCAGGTAAAATCTGTAGGTGCCTGTGGCTACACATCAGTGAGAAGTCACCAGTACTGAATTCTGGAAAGGACATAAACAGCTTTAGTAGGTAACGGGTTATGAGGGACGATGCTTCAATGCTAAAGCCTGATGAAGGGACTCTGTGCGGTCCCGAAAGCAATTGTTTGGTCATATGACAAAAAACTTCAATAAATGAAGCTTTTGCTATCTTAAAAGGATTGGTGTGCTGGTGACATTTCTACAATTTTGCTGACATTCGCGGCGCCATCCGCGGTCACTGCGAGCACCCCCCACTACAAGGGACATATCGGTAAGGAGTGCGACAAGGATAGTACTTAGGTTATGAGGGAGAGACCAGTTGGTTTTCAATTGAGAAACCAAGATCAGAGTGTTCTTTTTTACATCCACACAATTTAGGCAATTTTACTAAGTCACATTTTTTTTGTGCGCTAACAGCCAAGTTTTCAGCCAAGAAAGAAAACTTTGTGTGTTATTTCACCAAAGAAAAATAAAATATTGTAATGATTCCATGCACAGTAGGTTTAGTGTATAATCAAGAACTAAAAGTCAGAATGTACTTTTTCACAGAAGAAAACAATAAGTATTGTACTGACTCCATGGACAGTATTCCAGCAGCTTTTAATAGGCCACAATGTATGACTTTTAAATGAATATATGATATATATATACTGTATATATATATATATATATATATATATCAGACATAACATAGTTAGCCGTATTTGTGGGAGGATCTCTGCGCCTCCTCCGTCCGCTTAAAAGCCACTCACTCAGGCTTCCTAGTACGCAGGGATCCGACGGAGCAGTACTGTGACATTTTCGCTACAGCATCACTTCCGGCGCGACGCTTTCCTCGGTACTTCCGGTTTCGTGGACACGGCGCAGGAGCATCTCTGCACTCGCTCTCTTCATCGAGACTACTTGCGTCCAGGCCATCGGGCCCTAGAGGTATATGGGGGATGACAGCTTGCGGTGGATTGGTGGCAGGTGTCATGGGTGTCACGGCTGGCAACGGACCACTGGTGGGCATAGAGTGCGGTTGGGTGAGCGCAAACACAGGCTCCGCAGGCCCAGAAAAACAGGGACAACATCAGGGCACAGCTAATGGCTTGTTCAGCATGTAGGGGGTGGCGGGTGGGGGTTTGTATTACGCACAACATACCATGCACGGTGGCTCGCGACCACACACAAGTATTAGCACAACCTCAGGTGCCGGCGCATAGAGGAGCAGCAAGAGGTCATTCGTGGGGGGGATGTCAGTACACGGCATCAGGCTGAACGCCGCTCCACGGGGGGGGGGCATCCCCAGTAGATACACCAGCACGGCAGGCCCCCGTCAGGTCACAACATGACAGGCACCAGCATCATCACGCATAATCACATTACATACATGGCGGGCGTTCCCACACATCTTAGCTGGCTTTCACAGGAAACTATCACAAGTTCCCCAGATATCACATCATGCCACCCAGCAAGGGCCTCAAGCAAGGGTAAGGTGGGGGGGAGAGCGGGGCAGGCCAGATCGCTGGCCATATGACACATGTTCGAGATGGTGTCACCTGGGTCGAAGTAGCCAGGCTGTTACTCAGCCCCCCCCTTTTTTCCTACATGCATCACGGCATCACAGGAAACGTAGTCAGTCATACAGGCTTTCCCATGTTAGCAGTTTCGGAGTCTGAGGTTTAGGTTATTTGACACACGAGTGCCTCAGCCTCATACATACGTCATGGCATACACATTTCTTATACTGATGGTAAGATCATCTGCATATCTGGTCAAACACCACCCACGCAGGCAGTTGGTCTAGGAAGCCTGCAGTCTCAGCATCCCACGTTGTTTCAGTGGCAGTAACGCCCGTTTCAAGGCAACGTCAAGTGTTAGAATCACAGAAACCCGCACACCCCCCCCTTTTTTCTCTTTTCTTTTAGTCAGTTAGGTAGGGGTGTCATGTCTCGATTTCTCATGTCTTACAGTGAGGAGTATCAGTCATGTCCCACGTGTCAGAGAGCATGGACTTGGCTTCTCTTCAGGCTTCACCTACCAGGTGTTCTGAACACGAAAGCGCCCCGTCTCTGAGAGCATGGACCATCCCTAAGCTCATCTTGGAGCTCCAGAAGAAGGGCATTCCCTACTCTTCCACAGCTAGAAAGGTAGAACTTTTCAAGTTACTGTTTCCGGCGGCAGCCGCTAGTGGCACTTCTCAACAGGTGTCCATGCAGACTGTGGTCACTTCGTTGACACATATTCATGCAACTTTGAACACCATCATGGCTTCGTTACACGAACTACAGCACCGAACAGACACACTAGAGAGGCAGGCAGTGGTCATCCCAGCGGCAGCAGTGCCAGATGTCCCTGGTACTCCCGTTATCATCCCTGGTGTCCACGCCCCCCCGGCAGGTATGACCACTTTTCCGCCCCACATCTCACCAGCTCATTTCATTCCGGCTAACCTCAGGAAAGAGATTTTGGAAGGCAAAGACGTCAATCTGGCGTCTCTTCTCATTGCTGCCCATGACGTCTCTGATAACAAGGCGTACGCATGTGGGGATGTGTCTGTCATTCTGAAAGCCAGAGACCCCAGGTTGAATAGGAAGTTGTCCATTGTCGAGTTCGTACTGGCGTTCGGCACATTCAGGGACGTGATATGTTCAGCAAGTCCGGGGCGGAGGGAGGAATTCGATGCATATATACATATAGTAATTGATCTAGCTTACAAGTATGGGGGACATGCCTTCTATGATTACCACCGGGCTTTCTCTGCCAAAGCCGTGGCCGGGCTCGCTCAATTTCAGTTTGTTACTAATTGGGGTAGGATCGACATGGAGCTATTTTGCCGTCACTTTGCAGGGTTAAAATCACCAGTCTGTACCTCATGCCAGTCATCGGCGCACACGACTGACTGGTGCCCCACGCCGATGTCCGCAGATACGGCCATGACGCTCAGACAACCAGGTCTGGTGCCTAATCCACCCAGTGCAACCTCGGCTCAATTCGACAAATTAGGGAGGCCAATACAGTGTCTGGGCAAAGCCCAGATATGTAACAATTTCAACTTTAAATCCTGCAATTATCCGCAGTGCAGATTGTTGCATATTTGTTCTGGATGTTTCAGGGCCCACCCCAAGTCTGCTTGTACTGTCAAGAATTCCCAGAATCCTTGACTAAGCTGGGTTGACGTGGAAGTATTGGTCTCCATGCTGTCTGCTCATCCTGACCCATTGTTGGCTGTGTTTTTGGATGAGGGGTTTACCCATGGTTTTCATACTGGTTTCATCACCCTGCCACAGGCAACACACGAATGCGGCAATTTGAGATCCGCCCTGGCCGATCCCCCCGCTGTCGACGCTTTACTACAGGTGGAGCTGAACAAAGGTTTTATGATAGACCCCTTTGTGAAGCCCCCTTTTTCCATATGGAGGGTCAGCCCCATAGGGCTTGTATGCGGTAAATTTTCAAATAAACAACGTTTGATCTACGACGTGTCGGCCCCTCATTCCACGCACATTCCTAGCCTGAATGCACTCATACCGTCGGAAGAGTTTAGCCTCAAATATTCTTCTGTTGATCAGGCAGTCCAATACATCATACAGTCCGGCGGGAGGGGGTCTTGGCTGTCTAAAGCGGACATTTTGGACGCTTTTAAACTGTTACCCATTAAACAGTCCCTGTGGCAGTGGCACGGGGTTAAATGGAAGAAACGATATTACTTTGCTACCAAGTTGACCTTCGGCTTCAAGAGCAGCCCGTGGCTGTTTGATACATTTGCTCAGACCCTGCATTGGTTGTTGGAGGGGCAAGTGCAATGTCAGAAAGTACTACACTATCTCGACGTTTTGCTAATTGAGTCACCTGACAGGACTCCACGGGACCTGGATGTGTTATTTGAGACATTCAAGGCGCTCGGAGTCCTGGTAGCAGCACACAAGGTGGAAGGACCCCTCAAAACGTTAACCTTTTTGGGTGTCATTTTAGATACCGCCAGCATGGAAGCTAGGCTGCTTCCAGAGAAGCTGGTCAGAATTAGGGAAGTCATGCAGGCACTGGTAGTGTCCCCAGCATGCTCCAGAAGGTCGTTGCAATCCCTCCTAGGCATGCTGAATTTCGCTATGTGAATCATCCCTCAGGGCAGGGCGTTCATCTCCAGGTTACTGGCATTGCTACCAACAGCTCAAGACCAGGATTCGATCATACAGATCGATAGGGCGGGACAGGCGGATTTATTGATGTGGGATGATTTCCTCAGAGATTGGAATGGTATCTCAATGTTCATTCCTCAAGCGTATCCGTCATCCCCACGGGTGGTCACGGACGCGGCAGTTTCTACAGGGTTTGCTGCTATTTTTGGCACCCATTGGTTCGCCAACGCCTGGCCGGCAGAGGTAGCAGGTATAGGGGGTTTCGCACAAACATCATCCCTGTTCGAAATCTATCCTATAGTTGCGGAAGCCAAAGCATGGGGCCCGCTCTGGTCTGGCCACACGGTCATAGTCCACACAGACAACCAGGCGACCGTGGACATCATTAACAAAGGCAGATCTAAGTCCCTCATGATCATGTCTTTCCTGCGCAGGCTGACATGGCTGGCACTACAGTACAACTTTAATGTCATTTGTTATTATATCCCTGGTGTATGCAACGTGGCGGCTGATGCTTTATCCAGGTTTAAACTCGATCTTTTCTTTCAGCAGTGCCCACAGGCAGATGCAGTTTCCCACGCCCGTTCCCGTTTTCCAGCATCTCATACTGGACTAGAGGAGCATCGGTTGAACGCCAGCAGGCTAATCAACAACTCCCTTGCCGGTAATACACGCAAGGCGTATGGAGTGGCATGGAAAGCTTTCAATGCTTTTCAGGCCATACATACCGCAGAAGATCCCGGCGACATAGGTTTTGTGTTAGCATTTATTGCCTATTGTCATACGAATCTCAAACTCGCTCATAACACTATCCGGTTGTACCTAGCAGGGGTCCAAAGCTTTCTGAGTTTGGCTCAACCAGAGAGGCCTTCTCTGTTTGCAGCTCACCCCGTCCGGGCCATTCTAAAAGGCATTCAGAAAACAGAGGTACAAGCGGGCGGCACCCGGTTACCCATAACCAGTCACCTGTTCCGAGGTATGTCCGACATGCTGGATAGATCCCCGTTCGGCGTCATTCTTAGTATAATTCTAAAAGCTGCTATTTATTTAGCGTTTTATGGGTTCCTGAGGCCAAGCAAGTTCACGTCTTCTAGCTCCCAAGCCGTCATCATGCGGAAACAGAATCTGTGCCGTCACAAAGGTTGCTATGTACTTACTCTAGAACGGTGCAAGACCAATCAGGTCGGGGCTCCAACTAAGATTCAGTTGTTCCCATCCGGCAATGCATGGTGCCCTGTCACAGTGTTCTAGCTCCCGTCTTCTAGCTCCCAAGCCGTCATCATGCGGAAACAGAATCTGTGCCGTCACAAAGGTTGCTATGTACTTACTCTAGAACGGTGCAAGACCAATCAGGTCGGGGCTCCAACTAAGATTCAGTTGTTCCCATCCGGCAATGCATGGTGCCCTGTCACAGTGTTAGATTGCCTCCTGGCTAAACTATCATCTACACCACCGCAAGGGCTGCTACTGCCATTCCCCTTAGCTCCTCTCTCAACCCCACAGTTCGTATCACATATTCGCATCCTCCTTGTGCAGTTAGGGGAAGATCCCAAGTGTTACTCGGGGCACTCCTTTCGCATAGGCGCAGCCTCATCCGCATCCAGACATAGCGTACCTGCTCACATCATTAAGAGACTAGGCAGGTGGAATTCTGCGTGTTTTAGCAGATACATCCCTAGCCCCCATGTGGAAATGGCAAAGGCTTTTTCTTGTCTGGCTGTTTAAAATGCAGGTTTTCAATAAAGGTCACTTATTTCTACATGATTGTTTTTCCCCCTTATTGGCATACCGACCATCATGTCTTTGGAGTTTGGGAGAAAACCGGAGGAAACCTACGCAAGCATAGGGAGAACAGATAGGGGTCTATTCACGAAGCTGCCGAGGGCAGCCGAGTGAATGACCGATCTGAAGTGAAGTGAGCCGAACACTGTTCGGCTATTCACTTCAGGCTGGTACGGCTAATTTCAGCCGTACATCGGCTGAAATCAGCCGTACATCGGCTTGCTTCG
>NW_017307193.1:614768-691766 GCF_000935625.1 Nanorana parkeri
ACATAATATAAACATTAATAACATCATTAATTTGTTATACAAAGTACAGCAGTCAGGTATATGTACGCATATATGTATATGTATGTGTATGCAGTGGTCAGGAATATGTAACATACAGGGTACATAATATAAGATAAGAAATGTGTAGCGTACAACATACCATTTGCTTTGCAGAAGTCAGACATAAGTAACATAAAACATACTGTATGCAGTTATACAAATAAAAAAAATAAAAACTTTTGCGCTCTTATACACTTGTACCTACTGATCACAATGTGTTACCATATCAATGCGCATATTAATGCGCACATATATATATACATATTTTTTTTTCCTGGGGCATCATGGCAGCACACGCTTGGTTAGGCTCCGCCCCTTAACAGCATAGGACACATGATTAATAAATTTGGCTCCCTAGTGGCCCGCTGCATTCTTTTTTTTCTGTCCTCGCCACTTAACGCATGAGCTTTGACTACACTTTTTTTTTTAAACGTCATTTTTCCCCAAAAATTTCGATTTTCTGCGGCTCGCTGGGCAAGGTCAGTCTCCCCTGTCCCAAGGACCCTGCTTACATACCTTTAAAAAGGGTATTCCCCAGGTTATCCCATGGTGTCAGGGCTTTGGCGAAGGATTTTCCCAGCCTCATGCGGGCCAGCCCGTCTGCCTGTCTGCAGTACTTCTCCCCTTCCACTCGTCCGCGGCGGACATGAACTGCTGCCACCGACAACACCTTCCTGCGTCTCATCACAACAACAAGCTATCCCATCTACTGTCTACCACATCTTTCCAGCTTCTATCTCCTCACTGCCCAGCGCCTGCGCACTCCGCGGCTGGTGCCTGCACAGTTCTGTCCCAAAATTGGAGACAACTGTGCATGCGACCGCGTTTTGTTAAGACGGAGCCGAATCGTCCATTCAGTGTTTTGACAGGCTGCCAGCTGTACAGGTACACCTTGTACCCCTACCCATTCACTAAAGGGTTAAATAAAATAGTTATTAAAAAGTCCAGACTTTTGATAAAATCCTTTAATTGGAAAAAAAAACAAGAGACATGTTTTTGACAAGTCTTTTATTTAAAAAAAAAAAAAATGGATCCACCGACGTAATTGCTTCTCATGCCCCAACGACCCCAGGAACCTTGCTACCAGGAAAACTACCTCCACAGGGGACCGAAGGACTAACCTGCTCACCTCCTAGACGAGAGTCCTTGGACCTGGGAGACCACTGCACCTAAAGCGCAAGTACTCTGCAAATCTCTCTATGTTATTGTATGGGACATTCAGGGACCACCCCCATTGGACTGTGATATCCGTATCTGCTGTATATGGACTGCCTAAGAATAGCCGGAATTCCCATCTTTATCACGTATACCTTGTGGAATATATTGATCCAAGTTGTGCATGGACTGTCTCATGTTGTGCATTTAGTACCCATAATTCCATGTGGGGTTATGCCCAAATAACTCCCACACATTTATTTCTGATTGCTTAGTGTAACGGCAAGTGATGCAAGAACCCCAAACTCTCCGACAGTGACTGAGAGTGACGCCCGGGGTTCATGACTGAGTGCCGCACATATCTCACACCGAACCCTCAGATCCGCAGTTGAGATCCTAACCAGGTTACAGAAATACCAGGGGGTGTGACAGTAATCCAGGGTCAATCATGGCGTCAAGCGTTGTCCATGAAGACGACTAAATAAAAAATAAAACAATAAAAAATAAATAATAATCATTTTTTTAAAAACGCCGGCCGCCATCCTGTCCTACTCCCGCCGCATAATGGCATTTTGACAGATGCCGGCAAATCATAAACAATAGGGCGGAGCAAGCGGTGACAGCTAGCTCTGCCCAATTGTGTAGTTTGCCGGCATCTGATAGGTGAGACATGATTGTGCAGAGTCATCATGACTTTGCCCAATCATGACTCCAAATGAGTACTGAGCCCTGATTGGGCAAAGTCTTGCACTTGACCTGTGGTCAGGTGCAAGTCTTTAACCAATTAGAGCTTCAGAGGGCTTTTTGCAGTATGGGGCGATGTGCGGTCGAACAGACTACAAAAATCCCATAAAAATCGGCGTTCGGCTAACGCTCGAGCGGCAGATGTTCGATTCGAACTCATGTTCAAATCGAACCGGCGGACCATCCCTACTACTAACTAAATAAACTTTCTTGGCATTACCCTCCCTTTGTGGTCATTATGTCCCAGCGTGTGCTGCCATGGTGCCCCAGGAAAATTGTATACTTACCTTCCGTAATTTTCCTTTCCTGGGAGCTAGCACACTAGCTCCCACCCTGCTATGGCTTGGACTTGTTCCTAGAATTTAGCAGGCCACCAGGGAGCCAAATGTATTGATGATGTGTCCTATGGGGTTAAGGGGCAGAGCCTGACCCACCGTGTGCTGCCATTGTATGCCCCAGGAAAGGAAAATTAAGGAAGGTAAGTATACAATTTTCCACTATATATGTGCCTACATATGTGTCACGGACATTCCCAGCTGCAGCGTCTGGGCCGCAGATCCCGGGCCCTCCTTCAGCTCAGACGTCACGGAGTGACGTCACGCTCCGCCCACGGCCGCCGGCTCCCTACTTAAAAGCGAGGGAGATTCAATTGCTCGGCGTTCAGTCAATGGATAACTGTACGCTGAGCAATTGCTCTCATACCCCCCAACTGAACTGCCACAACCTGCTGGTGGAATCCGTAAAACCTCACAGGAGTGAGTACCCAGCCCGTCAGCACAGCTTACCTCTCTCCCGTCTGGCAAGGACTGCACTGCTCGTCTCAACTGCACGTATTTCAGCTTAACAGCCTAACTGCTCGTCTCAACTGCAAGTATTTCAGCTTAACAGCCTGTGATCATTGTACAGCCTTATACTAGCGCCATCTGCTGGTTCAACTACAGATTACACTCTCCTATAGAACTGCTTGTACTCTGGACTCTCACTGTGTATAGTTGGAGCTTCCTCCAGGCAATTGCGCAGGGGTTCATGTGATAAAGTTTGGGGAGTTATACGTTAACCCTTGGTTGTGGGTACTGCATTTAATCACCAGTATATGCGGTAATACACTGGTAACTCCTCCCATTGTTTCCCGTGGTAAATGATGCTTGTGGGAATTGCGCCCCCTCACTACACCTAAGAGGGTTAAAGCAGCATCCCCAATCTGAACCACTCCTTCACCACATTGGGGAAAGCCCTGAGGTTCCTTCTTGAGCTCCATAGGAAGGGGGTAGAGCTTTACAATATGATAAAATTAAGAAACGTATCTAATTTCATAAATCTTATATATGCAAAAGTCCTAACAGGTGAAAGTGCTTGTGCCTTCCAAATCCTCCTCAATAAACACACATCTGTGCTTTCACCTTAACTGTTGGACCCAGCATGGCACAAAGGTAAAACAATGCTTGTTAATCGCCTAGTGGCTGGAATAAGGAAGATGACAAACTATTAGGCTGGGCACACACCTTACAACCATCGCAAGACTTTTGTCTTGTGATGGTTGTAAGGTACTTAAAAAAACGTACGATCTGCCTATGTTGCATAGGCAGATCGTACTTGCGATGATCGCAAGCCACGCCCCCTGAGGGGCGGGCTTCCGATGACCGCAATGCCGAACGGACAGTGTGCGCTTGCGCACACCGGCCCGTACGGCTGTTATCGTACGGACATGCCACACACCGGCCCGTATGGCTGTTATCCGTACGGACATGACACAAACCCGCCGAACATCGTACGATGCTCGGCGAGTTTTCGAACATGTCCGTAAGTTTAAAGTCGTGCGACCTTACAGTAGTAGAGGTCGCACGGCTTCCACACACCTTACGATAATCGTACGATCGCGGAATTTCCCATGATTATCGTACGATAATCGTAAGGTGTGTGGGGACCCTTAGGCACAACAACTTTTAAAATCTTGTAGCTTGTTTCGCTCAATGTACAATAAAAGGAATGTTTCAAGTACAGGTAGTCCACGGGTTACATAAAGATAGGGACTGTAGGTTTGTACTTAAGTTGAATTTGTATGTAAGTCGGAACATTTTTTAAGTGTAACTCCAGCCAAAAAAAACATTTTTTAGCTATGGATAGCATAGAGAAGGGTCATGTTTGTTTTGCTGTCTGTTCCCCTTGTTCAGAAGATTATAATATAATAAAAACATTTTTTTATTTAAAATGACACAAAAAATGACAAAAAAAGTTTTTTTCTATTTTTAATTTTATAAACTTTATTTTTTTATTTGTTTGCATTTGTAATTTTTATTTATTTAACTTTTTTTTACCTTTTTAACCACTTGCTGTCCGGCCATTGTAATTAAATGGCTGTACAGCGACTTCTTGAATGCGGGTGGGTGTTTTTAAACGTCCCATCCCGCCCCGCTCGGGAATTTAGCATGGAATGTAAACAGCCAGCAATGGCTGTTTACATACAAGCGTTCGGGCGTCTGTGGAGAGCTAGATAGCAATAAAGTTAAGTGAAAAAAAAATGTTTAAAAGAATTAGTTACAAAAAATATAAAAAATTAAAAGTTGCATATAAAGGTAATAAAAAAAATTAAAAATGTGTTTAAGTCCCCCGCCCCCCACATAAACATGCAAACATGTGTTGAGTGCGCCTAAGTGCGTAAACGACGATTGCATCCATTACGCCACAAATGTTGCAGAACGTCGCAGTGAGATCAATAATTCTAGGGTCATCAATCACTGATAACACTAAACTGATGAGCGGTAAAAGCTTTTAAAGCGTCGCGTATGGCCAATTTTGGGTATGGTAGTTTTTGCGAGTTCACGGACGCACACAATTTTTAAGCTTAACATGTTTGGGGTCTATTTACCCGACGTGACCCCGACTTTTATATTTTGCCAAAAATCTGGGTAATAATAACTGTTTTATAACATAACGTAGGGAAAACTGTTTTTTTCCCCAAATTTTCGGTACTTTTTTCATTATATAGTAAAAAATTAAAACCCCAGTGGTGATTAAATTCCACCAAAAGAAAGCTCTATCTGTCCCCAAAAAATGGTATACAATGGTATACCGGGGGAAGAGGAGCGGACACATCAGGAGAAGATTAGGTGCGGACGGACCGGGAGAAGAGGAGGAACCGGCTGGTACAGCAGCAGAGGTACGGGGGCAGCGGAGGAATGCAGCGATCTGTGTCCCCACTGCCTCAGCCAAACCAGGTGGGGAGAGCAGCGGGTATTTGAAGGGACACAGGCCGCTGCAGCCACAGTTCTCCTAAATGTACCAGCAGCCGCCGGCGCCGGTACAGACAGCTATCACTCAGTGTCACCGACTTTACTGCAGTTCATTGCAAAAAGTTTTTTTACAATGAACTGCAGTAAAGTCGGTGACACTGAGTGATAGCTGTGGACTTCAGTTCGTAAGTACGGGTTGTCCGTAAGTCGGAGAAAAAGTCGTTTGTTAGTTATGGTTAAAAAACCACTCAAGGAAGCTATTTAAATGTGGTTTTATAGCTTCTTTATGGCCAATTCTACATCTCAAAAGAGATGATTGGCTGTTAATTAGATCAACTGAAGTTAAATACATACAAAATAAATGGTATCGCATTAGTCTGTTGTCATTAACATACAGCTTTGATTTGAAATCTGTCCTGAGTAGATAATAAAATCTATTTTATTATAATTTCACGGAGTGTTTTCCCCTTGCTATCTACAATTTACCATAGACCTTGCTGGCACTCTTCATCAGACGCCCTTCTTTAGTTGTTAAGCCAGAAAGTAAGTTTGACATATTGCTTTTTAAAGTATGGGAATTAAACTTAAAATGCTCTGTTCTTAATGCCAGAGTCCATGAAATATGAGAATTTTTTTTCAATTTTGAGAACACAAGGGGGCTATTTCAAATAAGCTGTTTACTTGCCTTTGTCATATTAAAGAGCACTTTGTGATAAGAAAACTAATTTTGAAAAAGAATTACCCTATCTGCTACTTGGAAGCAGAAATGCTTTATGCAGAATACAAATTAAAAAGAAGATCAGGGCTTAAAGGCATATACATCTACACTGTTATCTAACACAGGTTTTAAGAGCACAAATGGAAAGTATAGAATATCTGTATAATATGAGCATAAAATGCATTATTTGTGCTATAAAGTCATTGATGTCACAATACTATAAATACAATATGTATGCAATTAATAGTTTTGGGTTCACAGGTTTTTTCAACTTTTTCTTATACTCTCTGAGGGGAATTTATCAAACTGGAGCAGACAGAATCTGGAGCAGATGTGCATGGCAACCAATCAACTTCTCTCTTCAGTTTGTTCAGTTAAGATTTAAAAATAAAAAAGAGAAGCTGATTAGTTGCTGTGCACAGCTGCTCCAGATTTTGTCTGCTCCACTTTTGATAAATTCCCCTGTCTCTGTCACTGCCACTAAGCAGGAGTTAGACTCAGAGGATCTGTGAGTATACACTGCTTAGGCAAAACATTTAAAGATATTGAACTTTTCTGACCTTTCCTTTGTAGGGAAGATAAATCAGCTGTTCCTTGAAAGTCTTATCAGCATCCCACGGATGGATGAGGACCTACCACAGTGGTGGAAGACTTCTCTCTAATATCCATTCTGATATGGTTTGACAGGACATTGATTGACTGTATCTACAATCACCCACATTGTGCATTGACCACCTATGACTGAAACTATTGGCAAAGGGAAAATGGTTAGGCGGGGACCTTGACCTTCCAGGGAGTTTCTAGTCTGCATTGAGAAAATACAGAAGATGTAAAGCAAAGGTCTGTTCAGCCAAATTAGCTCTAAACGACCCAAGGCCTATAACAACAGGGTGATCCTCCAAATGCAGGTTGGTATACAACATACATGGTTTATACATCAATAAGATTTGTAACAACCCCTTGTATATCTGGGTCCACTGCAGGAGACTGTGTTGACCCAAAAACAGCTATCCTGACTGCTGGAATTCAAAATCTTATTCAGAAATAACAACAAAGACAGCCAGCCTAGTTTTAGTCATAGTCACTGGTGGATCAGAAACAAGTGGGGATAGAACCCCTATGCACATTGATCCATTGGCTGGGCACAACCACCTAAGAAGCAAATAGTGCACATTGAAGTCCTTGTGGCCTCAACCCTGCCAGATGGAGCTGAAACATAGGGGATTATTCACTAAGCTGCCGAAGGCAACCGACCCAAAGTGAAGAGAGCCGAACGCCGTTTGGCTATTATCTTCAGCCGAGTATGGCTGATTTCAGCCGTACATCAGCTGGCTTCAGCTGAGCTGAAGTGAAGAACTTGTTCGCCTCAACCGATCTAACATCTGGATTGGCTGAGGTGAGCATATGGCAGTTCACTTGCTGCTGTTCGCCCCTATTCTCATTAGCATTCAGCTGTTATTCTGCTCGCTAACTCAGAGGTAGCAAGCCGAATAAAGAAAAATATAAACAAAGGCAAAAAAAAACAGCGCAGGGTCCCCCTCCCGATATATAGATCTGGTAGGAATGGTAAAATAAAAAAAAAAGAGTTTGGGGGTCCCCCAAAAGCCATTCCAGGCCCTTTAGTTATGGTAGGAATTTTAATGGGAAATCCCACTGCCAAAAAATGAAAAAAAACAGTGGGGTTCTCATTAAAATTTCCAACCAGACCCTTAATCTGGGCACTGGCCTACAGAGCAGGAAAGGGGGGGATGAGCAAACACCCCCCTCGCTCTGCCATACCAGGCCACATGCCCTCAGCATTGGGAGGGTGCTTTTCCAGGTGTCCCGCTGGAAAATCACCTTTTCCCCATGCCGATGGGGACAAGGGCCTCTTCCCCACAACCCTGACCCAGTGGTTGTGGGTGTCTGCGGGCAGGGGGGCTTATTTGCATCGAGGTTTACCCTTTCATAAAGGGGACACCTATAGGTTGCCCCCCCTTGTGATTAAGTAATGGGTACTTGCACCCCTACTCATTCACTAAAGGGTTCAATTAAAATGTAAATAAACATACCAGGCTTGTAGAAAAAATACTTTAATTGAAGAAAAAAAACACAACCAAAGATTTTGACTATTGCTTTAATAAAAAACCCTCCGAAGACAATGAAAAAAATGATCCAATGAAGTAATCGAAGGTCAATCATGTTGTCTAGTGATGTCCACGATGACGACTCGTTGAAATAAAAGAGAAAACTAACTCCAGCTGACCCAACCGCACGTTACAAACTTCCTCTGCAAAATGAAATTTTGACAGGTGGCGACCGAATGACAACAAATGGGTGGTCATGCAATGACAGGCCACCGTTTACAGGTCAAAGAAAACAGTGGCCTGTCATTGCATGACAACAAATATTTTTATTCTATAAAAAACCCTCCGAAGACAATGAAAAAAATGATCCAATGAAGTAATCGAAGGTCAATCATGTTGTCTAGTGATGTCCACGATGACGACTCGTTGAAATAAAAGAGAAAACTAACTCCAGCTGACCCAACCGCACGTTACAAACTTCCTCTGCAAAATGAAATTTTGACAGGTGGCGACCGAATGACAACAAATGGGTGGTCATGCAATGACAGGCCACCGTTTACAGGTCAAAGAAAACAGTGGCCTGTCATTGAATGACAACAAATATTGTAATTCTGCCGGCATCTGTCAAAATGTATTTTTGCGACGGGCGTTCGTTGTGTGCAGTCGATTCGGTGGGCATCGGGGTTTAATTATTTTTACGAGTTGGCAGCAGTGTGGACATCGCTGGACGACGTGATAGGCCTTGGATTACCTCGTTGGGTATTTTCTTTTTCATTGTTTTTTTTTTTTAAGGAATAGTCAAAAACTTTAGTTGTGTTTTTTGTTTACTTAAAGTATTTTTTCTACAAGTCTGGTGTGTTTATTTACTTTTTTGTTAATGCTTCTGTCATTACTCTCTCGGACACTCTGGGGGTCTCCCGCTATTAGATAGCGGCTCTCAGCCACCCAGGAGAGAAACACTTTCTCCTGGAAAGGTTTGTTCTGCTCGATCGAGCAGAGTAAACCTTTCCCTGCTCTGTTGTTTGTTTTGTTTTTCTTCTGACATCGGAGCCGCCGGCAGCGTCAGTCAAAAAAAATAAATAAACAGCATAGGAAATCATAGCTACATTCCTATTGGCTATTTAACTTTGCGATAGCCAATAGCAAACTAGCTATTGCACCTGCCTACCGCTGCTGTCAATCAGCAGAAGGGACCTGCAGTTTTCCTTCAGGTCCTCTTCTAGTGATTGACAGCAGCAGAGGGCGGATGCAATAGCCAGCTTGCTATTGGATATTGAAAATTGAAATAGTCAATAGGAATCTAGCTATGCATTCCTATGCTGACTTTTTTTTCTTTTTTATTCTGACGGCAGCAGCTGTCAGAATACTAAAAAAAACTTGCTGATAACAAAGAAGCTATTGCTTCCTCTGCTATCTGCCATAATTTCAATAATTTTCTATTTTTTTCGACTTTTTTTAAACTGTTTTTCTATTCGGCTTGGGGCCACAGAGGTACCGAGCAGAATAGCCGAGCCAAATGCTGCTATTCACTCACTGCTGTTCGGCATCTATGATAATAGGCCGAACAGTAGTGAGTAGCCTGCCGGAGGTTCTGCTCAGCCGATCAAGATGTTGGATCGGCTGAGTCGAACTTCTTCTGCAGTTCGGGTCGGCCGAACATGCTGAGCATGTTTGGCCGACCCGAAGCCAGCCGAAGCCACCAGATATACGGCTGATTTTAGCCGATATACGGCTGAAATCAGACGTACAAGCCTGAAGTGAATAGCCGAACAGTGTTCGGCTCCCTTAACTTCGGGTCAGTTATTCACTCGGCTGCCTACGGCAGTTTTGTGAATAGACCACTTCGTTAATTATACATGAAGGGTATTTATTGCAGATAAAAAATGGTACTAAATGGTGTTACACCCACAAAATCCAACATTATAATCCTTATAAATATCTAATTGTAACACTCGCCCCCCCTTTTTTTCATATATTCACAATAGGGAACAAAAAAACATATGGGATGAACATATCATCTTCATAACTAAGCTCCCATTGACATAGTTCATATACAGAGGCCGAACATACGCATGAGTTGACTCAAAAGAGGCCACAAACCCAGGCTTAGGATCCAAAGTTAATACAGTAAATGTCTATATAAGCACTCAGACTTAATTCATAGATGAAGCATGGTAGCTTATTACAAACACTGTCCAAATATTGGCCAATAAACATAATTTGCAAGTTCATACATGGTCTCCTGGAAAAGCGAACATTCTTAACCATACTTTGTAGGTATAACCCAAACCACATATCCATGAAGAGCTAATGGGGCTCAAGGTACCATCAAGAAAGTCTAGTAGTGCACAGTCCACCTTCCAGATACCATAAGGAGGTATGTATCCACTACCATTCGTCACAAGGCATCGGGCTGACATGTTTCGACATCTCTTACCTTGCAAAGTTGCAAATCCCCCATCTTAAAACCAATATTGGGGAGCTATTGTGTTGCCCTCCCTTCCATCAGGCACATGTTATTCGTGTATGAAATGTGCATTTCCAAATTAAATTCCCGTTTCTGGTGACGTCATTTCCGTTTCCGGTCTGGATTGGAGTGTCTGGTTACACACTTCTGGATTACTTGAAGATGTTGTTACACATGTATTTTGGATGGGAGGTCCTTTGTGACAGCCTAGTTTGGCACAAATTTTGGTTTTAAAATTAAATAGGAGAATAATACTTTATAAAATAAGAGCAAAGTGAATGATCAATTCCCTTTTAGTCCAAGAGAGTGCCATTGGATTAACACATTTTTACTATATACTGTATGTTGGATTGGAGTTTTTGCTATATGCAGGAGTCTAATGTTTTTCCAGTGGATGGTGGATGGTCTCAGGGGAGAACAATATATGCCCAGCAAACCAGATCTTTAGTGCTGGACCTGCATTTTTGGAAGGTTACTCCTATCTTCCAAAAAGTTACGAATGAACACAGTCTATGCCTCTATTTATATAGTCTATGCCTTATATTTGCAAAGTTTGAGAATATATATTTGCAAAGGCTTTATATAGTGGTTCTTATTAGCTACCTTGATAGACAGCTTGTAGTATACATATTTTTACGTGAGAATGAACATCATTGATCTCTTTGTATCCACACCCTGGTTTGCTATTGTTGGCAAATCAATTTTAATGGGGATAGTAGTTTTAAAATGTGATAATAGAAGGTATGTTTTTATCTTTTTAAAACATTGTTTCCCCAAATGTATTTTGTTTTGTTCCCTATTCTGTGGGTATTGATTGTATGGAATATACCATATTTGTACATATCATTACATGCATTCACAGATGTTCACACACCAGAGGGCATGTGAGATTCCATACACTGGCACTTGGAAAAGGGTAAATAATCAATACATCTTATACTCACCTTGCCTTCGCGCTGTCACTGCAACTTTTTATTGTAAAGGCTTGATGCTTACATCGTAATATATTGGAAAATAAATATGCTAATGCAATTAGTTTTTGCCAACCATAATAAAAATTAAGGTTTAAAAAAGTCTTCATCCTCCATCCTTGTGACCCATGTTTTGGACCAATGACTTTATACCCCTCAGTGAATGAGAACAGAGACCATAAAGGAAAACTTACAAACACTTCTCCCCATCAAAAGTGAGGGTGTGACTGGGCACAGTTTTAATCTCATCCCTGCCAACAAGGAGGTGGGCATGCAGAACTCTGTTTTCTTTGACAAGGGCAAGAGTATTAATGTATACAATTTCAGATATAGATTAAAAAACTCCCAGAAGTGTTAGTTTCCCAGCAGACTTTGGGATTTAATTTCTCATGAACAGAACGAAGTTCAGTGGCATGGGTACGTTTGCTTGATACATTTTACTTATGTTAAAGGGTTGTTTTAAGGGTAAAGCTGAATAGTTTTCCAAAATTTTCGTTATTTTTAGATTGATTTTAGATCTCAGTTCGATTTATTTATTCTAGTGAACTGACCTTCAAACAAAAACAAAAATGTATTGTTGAAAAGTGGTGTGTGCATTTACCCAGGCATTACAATTTGGCAAGGTTTTGTATTGAAGTAAATTGAAACTCTTTCCTTTTTAGGTAAAATATTGACAATGTGAAAATGCATGAATGGAAAAACGTATTTATATTACTACAACATTCTCTTTTGAGTGCTTTTTTAAATGTGCACTGTAGGTTAACATTCTCTCTTAAATCTGCCAGCTTAACCTTGTTTCCCTGGAGATACAATATTACTTTTGTGTTTTGGACAGAGTGTTACAGATTCTGAGATCTGAAAAATATCCACTCAAAACATAAAAACCAAAGCTGCCAACAAGAATTTCTCTCTTTTATTGTAAAGAATAGTATAAATGAAGTATGTATATAAGGAATCTTGCTATTTTCTCTCTGAAATGATAGCTATAAGTACGTTATTATGAGTCAATATGTATGTATTTTAGATCACAGAAGAGCATCTATGGTAATCTTTCACCACTCATTTAAAATTTTTTATCAACATAGTAAAAAAAAAATGCATGTAAGAAATTCTAAACATAAAATGACCATCTTCAAAATTTTGTGTCTGTGTGTGAGTATACAGCTTGAGGAAAATAGTCAAATGCACATAGCAAAATATATAATATTAGTTATGATAAACAAATTAAGCAAAATTCATTTGTTCAAACTTCCGTGGGGTAATGTTTTTTTTTTAGAGTTAACATGCAAGTAATGTTCTTCTTGTATTCCTTCCTGCAGCAAGCACTTGTAGATGCCACCTGTAGATGTCTCTACAAAAACTTTGTTATAAAAATACATGGTAAAAAATAATTAAAGCCTTTTATTGTTTGATTCATTTTGCCTATTATGTTGTTTTTTTTACATTGACAAGGGATAGAGGAAGCACCAGCAGAATAATTGAGTACAGATGTTGCATAGGTATGTTGTATAAACACAAACACTCACACACACACACACACACACACTGCCCCAGCAGGATGACACTTTAGGTAGCAGAAATGCTTTTCAGCACTGTGGGAGATCTAATTATAGGTGTCAGCAAAAGATATATGAATCTTTTGGATTATCCACCTCTAGATTTTTTTTAGATTGAAATCTCTTAAAACATGCAGCAAAGCTTCTTTGTAGTTAAACCACCAACTGTGCTCAATACTCTTCTCAAAGCATCCTGGAGTGTAACCATAAGAGCAAGCACTGGCATTTTTGGTTTTGAAGGTGCTGGCAGAATATGGGTAAACAGTGATGCAAAATAAGCAAAGAGGGGCAGGATGCTCAGAGAGAAAAACTATGTTATTTGTTACAAAAACTGCATGGCTACTTGTGTTTGTCAAAGACCTGCTGGCCTGTAGAACGTTCAGCAACAGTGGAAAGGATCATATCACTTGAGGTTATGTGTTCTAATAATTACACATGAGCTGAAGCCAGGTAGTCAGTAAAATACACTGAGTGAAGCCATGACTGGTAATATAATAGCTTGAAGACGATACAAACTTCAAGTTATGTGATCCGCACAGTTTCTCTCTGGGTTGGACTCAATGCATTTTTTTCTCAACCCTACTAACTATTTCACTAATTAAGTTAAATCTATAAATGCACACCTTGGTCCCTTTCTTTTACCTCACAGGCATACGCCTCATCCTCAACCCCAACACCCCGACCGTATTCTTCTATAAGTGAAGCACTACTGTGCTATCTTACATCTGAAGGGATCAGAAAAAAAACATAACACGCAAATTGCAGCTCCTACACCACTACCATAAACATCATGACATAAAAGTTGTCTCTGCCAATCCCTCCACTGGATTTCAATTACCAAAAGGATAAAATTAAAAATATTAACAACCACTTACAAAGCCATCCAAAGCTCTGCCCTGGCTATATCTCAAACCTTGTTTCCAAGTATCACTCTAACCATCCCCTTCACTCTTCCAAAGACCTCCTGCTTTCTAGCTCCCTCGTCAACTCCTCCCATGCTTGCCTCCAGGACTTCTCTAGAGTCTCCCCCATCCTCTGGAACTCTTTACCCCAACATGTCTGTTTTTCTCCTACTCTGACTGCTTTCAGGTGATTCCTTAAAGGAGAACTATGAGGTGAGTGCTTTTCACTCACCTCATAGTTCTAGCCGACCTGTGACAATGAGACTGTCACAGGTCGGCTCAGTAGATCTGGAGGTGAGCGAACACATACCGGCGTTCACTCACATCTGAATCATGTCACTGCTCTCTGCCGTGACAGGGGAAGGGCTGGATTTTTTTTAAGACCAAGTACTTCCCCTCATGGGTGGCACTGGTACTGGCTGTGCTGGCACTGATGCTTGCTAGCACTGGTGCGGTCTGTGCTGGAAAAAAACCCCACCAAAATAGTGTACTGACTTTGTACACAGTATTTAGCACTCTCATTAGGCTTCATTTTGAACAGAACCACCAGCCAGCTTTTAATTAAGAAAATCAACAATGGAGTTTATTTATTTGCATGGAGATACCCAACATGTTTAGCGTGATCGTCGTTTTCATATAAAGGCTCATCCGATGCATGCTTATGATGCACGTCCTCGCTGGGACGGGGGACTTGAAAAAAAATGTTTACATTATTTTTACATTTCATGTATTTTATATTTTTAAAACTGCTTTTTTGACTTAACTTTAATTGCTATCACATAGGGGGCTACCAAGCCCCCCATGTGATAGCATATTGGCAGTGACAGGTACTCTTTAAGGTTATGCTGGGGGTCCGAAAGACCCCTAGTATCACCTTTACACTCTAAATAAGCTATGGGACCGGAAGTGATGCAATATATTTTTAACAGGACAGACACCAGCCAGATTTTAAACATAGATTTAAAAATTAGAGTGTATTTAGTCCAGAGAAAAAAAGATAGAAAGAAGAAGATTATAGTGACTTCATGAACAGTATTAAAGAATTTCTACTAGGCCACATTTTGAACAGAAAGACAACAGCCAACTTAAAAAAAATATATCAGATTGTATTAATTTTAGAGAAAATGACAATACTGTAAAACTACAATAGTGTAGTGACTTGAATTGAAGCACTTTTCCCAGGCTACGTTTGAAACAGGACAGACAGGTGCCAGGTATTTATCAACAATCTACATTGGAGTGGAATTATTTCACATAGCAAAACACCAAAATATTGTAGTGACTGCATTTTGAACAGAACATACACCAGACAGCTTTTATTTTAATAAATGAAGATAGAGGTTTTTTTCACCTGGAAACACCAACAAAATTTTGTAGTGACTTCATGCACAGTATTTAAGCACTTTCACTAGGCCATATTTAGACATTTTCAAGCTTTTAATTAAATAAAACAATATTACAGTGCAATTATTTCACTAAAAATCCAGGAAAATATTGTGGTCACTACGATGTACATTGCAAAGGTTTTAACAAATATTGTTACCTTTCTCTGTTCTTAGTACATAGCTTTTTTATCATGTCTTTTCCAGACTAATTCCTGAATGGGTCTGTACTCATTATAATCACCTGGTGCACTTTTAGTATCCTCATAAGGAACACTGTAGTGTCTGCATCCCTTTAGTAGACAAACCTTAGAGAGTACCTCTTTTGATGTATCCAATCAGAAAAGCAGGAAATGAAATTTTTTGGGGCATTCTTTACACCAGGGGTAGCCAAACTCCGACCCTCCAGCTGTGGTGGAACTTCAAATCCCATGAGGCATTGCAAGATTTTCACAGCCACAGACATGACTCCCAGAGAGAGATGCATCATGGGATTTGTAGTTTCACTACAGCTGGAGGGCCGGAGTTTGGCTACCAACAGTATACAAAATGCCTCCAGGTTGCTTTATTCCATATCGTTTAAAAACAAATTACAGTGACTTCAGGTTAAAATGGAAAGTTTATTTATAATAATATCAAAATGATAATTGTATATGCAATATAATGTAAAACAAAGGTAGAGTATTTTTTCTAGGTCACATTTTCTGAGTAGGAGACCAGTCAGGTTTTAAAATGTAAATATAGGAATAGTCAGTGCCACTGTATAGGATGGCAGAGACTATATTTCCGTGCAAACACTGTGTGATTACAAGATTGTAGAAGTCATGAGCTTTGCTAACCCACACACAGTTACATAGTAAGTCGAGTTGAAAAAAGACATCAAAGGCCATTGAGTTAAAAAAAAGAAAAACTTCCATAAACAGAGCCCTATGCCTATATTTACCCACAGTTGATCCAGGGGAAGGCAAAAAACCTATAAAGCATAGTTGAATTTGCTCCAACAGGGGAGAAAAAATCCTTCCTTATCCTATAAAGCAATCAGAAATTCCGTGGATCAACAAACTCTGGTATTTTTTACTTATACAATGTTGATATCTAGTTATATTCTGTGCAGTTCTAGCCGACCTGTGACAATGAGACTTTCACAGTTCGGCTCAGTAGATCGGGAAGTGAGCGAACACATACTGGCATTCGCTCACCTCTCGATCCTGTAACATCTCTCTGCCATGACAGGGGAGGGGCTGGATCCCCCCCTCCCCGCTCTGATCCTCCAGCGCTGACTAGTGGAACGGATGGGGGAGGGGGTGGGTACAGGTGGCTCTGCCTCTAGATAGGCAAAGCCAGCTGTCACTCACACAGCTGATCGGATCCCGAAATAATTGTCGGGATCCGCTTCAGCTGCAGGGTCTCAGTATACCGCAAGCTCTAGCTCGCGGTATATTGAGCTTAGGGTGACGGGAGGATGCTAGTTTGTGTCCTCCCGTTACCCTAAGGAGAACTATGGGGGAACTATGCCCCATAGTTCTCCTTTAAACCTGTTTTCCTCCAGATACAAAGAATGCCCCTTCTCTTTTTGCAGTGACCTTAACCTCTTGCCATCCGCCCGTTAAGAAAAAAACGGACGGACGGCTGACTCCTATCTGCGGGTTGCCGTCGTCAGACGGCATTTTTTTCCTGCTCGCATGAATAATTTTGCATCAAGTTTACTATATGGACCATTCATGTATTTGTACATAGTTATCATATCCTCCCTTAACCGTCTCTTCTCAAGAGACAACAAATTCAATTCAGCTAATTTTTCATCATAGCTGAGGTTCATCGTGCCTCTTATGAGTTTAGTTGCCCTTCTCTGCATGCTCTCAAGATCCACAACATTATTTTTATGAACTGGTGCCCAAAACTGAACTGCATATTCCAGATAAGGTCTTACTAATGTTTTGTACAGGGGCAGGATTATGTTTCCCTCTTGAAATCTATACCTCTCTAATTACAAGAAAGTATTTTGCTTGCTTTAGAAACTGCAGATTGACATTGCATGCTATTATTATGTCTAACCCATACCACAAATTAAGTTTTTGCAATCCTACACAGTGCCACAGAACATTCCTGTTTTTGCTGTCAGTGTGTGGGGACATCTTAAATTAGATTTACCTCAGAAACATAGAGGTAGAATGTGAAGACCAATGGCTTACAGAAAGAAACAATAAATGGTGTATCAAAACAGTTGAGAAAAAAACATAACATTTTACAACAAATGTGAGAGAAGTTTAATTTGATGTATGCGTTAGATGGATGGGTTAGTGAAGTGCATCTTTTCTTCAATGTCATTAATCATATTTCTCCCATAATAGACACGCTTCTAAATATATTTTAATTGTTAAAGGTATTTAGTAGTTGCTATCACTATCTTCTTCAAGTGTCCCCAACACAGGGACAGTAAATATTTTCATTAGTACTGTATAGGAAAGCAAAAATGATCTATCCATGTACAAACTGTGTGTGGTTTATCCATATCTACTCCAAAACTGTCAAGCACATAAAAAGTCTAGCAGTTTCAAGCAATCAGCATCTGCGACTATCTCTCCCTGTACAGACTCTGTGATCTATCTTTATCTGCTCCAGACACACAGCCAGTGTATCTGTGAATCAATGTAAATAGCAGCAACTAGTTCTTCCTGCAAACACTCTGATTTATCTCCAACTACTACATGCCACCTCCAACACACACTGTCAAAAGGCTGCTGGAAACCTAGACTTTTGTAGCGATAAGGCTGGCACATACAAAAAAAAACCATGATTGGCCCTTCTACGCCATCCCTGTATGACATTACTACCATTTGCAATGTTAAAGTATCAATGAACAAGGTTTGATATGAAAGCTTTTGTCATTTTTTCCATTGCAGTTAGGCCTCAGAGAATGTTCAAGCCTCATACGCAATAGATGTTTCATAGTACCCTTGGAGCTGTTTTTGCATAACAGATCCTTTGTATATAGCAGGTAAGCTACATAAAGTTGTCAATAAATCTATATATCACTGCGACTTCAAACAAATGTAATTAGATGACTGCAGACAGGGCTAAGGTACACCATAGATTTCCATGAAATATGAAAATATACCACCTACAGTATATGAAGACACACACCTGTGCATATATATACATTTTCAAGATAAAGTTATATACAGGTGAAACTCAAATAATTAGAATATCGTGCAAAGTTCATTTATTTCACTAATGCAACTTAAAAGGTGAAACTAATATATGAGATAGACTCATTACATGCAAAGCAAGATAATTCAAGCTGTGATTTGTCATAATTGTGATGATTATGGCTTACAGCTCATGAAAACCCCAAGAACCCCAAATCCACAACCTCAAAAAAGTAGATTATTACATGCAAATCAATAAAACAAGGATTGTACATAGAACAATATCGGACCTCTGAAAAGTACAAGCATGCATATGTACTCAGTACTTGTTTTGGGCCCCTTTTGCAGCACTTACTGCCATTACTTTTGCACGATATTCTAATTATTCGAGTTTCACCTGTATCTCCATATAGGAATGCTAAGGTGTAATTCTAAATCGTCTTATACCAACTTAATCAAGTGCTGTACTGTTATAATATTATTTAGAACAGCATAGTTAATCTTATTTTCAGTAAATGTATTAATAATTTAGCTTGATTCTGTATTAGTAAAGGTCATGAACTATATTCTTGATTTGTGTAAAAAGTTGACATTTTTAACGAACAATATCAGATGCTGCAATCATTATAAAGCCCTATGGATCATTGCTCGGGGTTTGTTCAACATGTTGAAATAACTGATAGGCAAATTATGTGCTGTAACTAATGAAATACAGTGATTTAATAGTCTCACAAGCAGGGTATTGCTTATAAACTTTAATGCAAAATATTGACAAATGAATTTGTTAATTAAACACTTCCTGGTTTTGTATGCTGGCCAAAAATAATGACTTCACAGGTTCCATGTAGGATTGCAATAAAATAAATGTTTTAAATTATTTGGAATATGACAGTAGCATTTTACAATTATAAGTTCATATAAAGTTACACTTTGTGGTTGTTTCTAAGATAAATAAAAAAAGATAAATAAAATGCAGTAAATCAAACATAGCACATTTGTTCTACATTTTTGTGTGTAGTGATTAACTGATTTCTTCTGTTTAAATAAATTGTATTAGGAGTGTGCAAAAATTAAACTGCTGCTGTATTGTCTGTTTTACAAGTCAGCCATAAAGTGGTTTAAATAATTTTTACTATAAAACAAAAACAAGACATGTAATTATCTATTATATTAAACACTGTTTGATCAGTTATCTATAAAGACTCATTAAAGTTCTAATAGTATTTCAGAAAAAGTATTTAACTGTACATTTTGGTGCCCTTTTCCATTGCTTTGGGGGATAACAAGTTTGTTGGTCTTTTCCACTATGAACCATACACTGCCACTTGGATGTGACAATGATAAATAAACCCATGAAAAAAAAAAGAAAAAAAAATAGTCTCCAATGTGTTTCTTAAAGCTAACAAAATGCCATTAGCTCTCTCTTTTTTCAAGTCAAACTGTTTTTAGGATGTTTTTGGTACACACTTAACATAAAAGGAAACATAAAGCATTAAATGCACATAGGTTACAAAACATGCCGACTCACTACTTCAGCTTTTCATTCATGCAATAGTCCTGCGGCCTGTAATGTGGTGTTCTTGAGTGCTGATTAGCAGCTATCAGAGAGGGTATGGTGAGAGTGAGCATTCATACATCTCCTCTAAAACAGATCTGCAGTTTAAACTTGGCACTGATGCAGAGCGCCCTCCCATAGGCAAAGACCGGGAAGACACTGCACCTTGCGGTTGCCATATTGGACAGGTGGCCAGCTGCTGTTTGTGGATTTGGAGAGTGGAACAGACAGCTTTGGAGATTCTCGAGAAAGAGAAGCTTGGATGAAAGGCACAGGTGACTCTGGATGAAACGAGGGGAGAGGTATAAGCGGCATTACACAACTACATTCAGATCTTCCGATAATACTTTTCTATTCTCCAACAATTTGGCTATAAGATAAATGTAGATAAAAGTGAAATTCTCTTATTATATGCACCTACCCCCTCAATAATTGCCTTATTCAGTACATACAACCTACAGGTTGCCAGGCATCAAAGCAGAAAAGTCTTCATCCACTCTATATAGTTTGAATTAACTACGCTTCATTGCCAAATTTACTAAAGAATTAGAAACATGGGCCTCACTCCCACTCTCACATTTTGGAAGGAGTCATCTTCTCAAAATGTTTAGCTTCCCTAAACTTCTATACCAGACTATTCCATGCTTAAACATGCTGATGTTCGCACCATAGAACAGGCTTTTGTCACGTTTCTCTGGTCATCCAAGCACTCACGCATTTCTTATCACCAATTAATAGCCACTAAAATGGAAGATGGCTTGGGACTCCCAAATAAACCAGCATATAATATAGCGTGTCTTTTCTGACACTCTTATGGTTATTAGGAATCTCCCACTACTCCATTACCTGGGAATGACACTTGGTTCAACCCTGGTCCTTGCGACCTTCTCCACACCCACATTTCCTAGTGGTTGCGAGGAGAGAATCCAAACTAAAAAAAAGCCCCTATATTTCCAAACATATTCCTATTCAAGGCCATCCTCGATCTCTCCAGGGACTGGAGTATCGGGCTTTTGAGGAATGGAAACGTAAGGATCTCAGCACACTTCCACAATTGTTTGACCCTGCAACTTTTCAACCCCTACCTTTCCAGCTAACTCATTATTGGCATAGTGAAACTCGCAATTCCACTTCTCTATTTCAAATCTCTATACTGGACAAGCCCTGAAAATGACTCCAGGTTCTACTTCCGAGTTATATCCCCTTTTGAATTCTTACTTCCTTCCCAAGAATTCAATAAAACACATATCCTTCAATGCAAAAGAGAGTTCCCATTGGGAGACTTTAGAAATGGAGGTAAATGCTTTTTTGTATTATTCATAATGATTCATTTGCTTTTTTTTTATGTTCATAGTCCATACAAAACTGCTTGTTTGAAATGTGATCTTGTGGGGGCTTCTCTATGCCACTGCCTATGTGACTGTACTTCCATAGTGGCCTTCTGGGTTTCCATTCTCCATTATATATCATATATTCAGAAGATATCCCTATTACATGAACCCTGGCTTTGTTTATTTAGTTATTGGGACCCACCAGCCACTATGCCAAAGGCACAGATTTCTTGGATCTTTATTGGTCTCCTATTGGCTAAATGCACTATATTGCATCACTGGCTATCCCCACAACCACTATCCTTTCAGCACTTTATGTCTACTCTGACATTTCTAATGTGGAGATAAATGCTGGAGACTATTTTTGACCCTGACCACTATACTAAGACATTCTTCAATAAGCGGAAACCTTTCATTACACATCATTATTTGGGCGTGGAACTAAGGGAATTCGGTCTACCCCTTTCTACTTAAGAATTGGTATTTAGAGGAACAACCTAAAGCTTCTCTGGGTAAATTGAAATTGTTGGAAGACTCCTCTACAAGCTGATGATGATTGAAGCACAGGTGTAATGTGATAGAATGGAATCGCAGAGCAGTAACTAGACAATGATAAAGAAGACCCTTTGATCGTTTTCTCTTCCATGGTGTGTTAGCGCAGTAAAAAATTGCACGCTTTCTCTAATGGTTGACTTTTTGTCTATTTGTATTTCATTATAATCTATGGCCAATTATATCCATTGTATGATGTTATTCTATTGTTAATGGTCTCTTTGTTATATTTTTAAAATGAATAAAGTGTTTTGGAAAAAAAACCATTCAGGCCATGGTGGATCTTTTGATTGAACATCTGGGTCTCCATTCGCGGGGATCCTACTAGGTGCTAAAAATATCTTTAGGGTGTTAGCTTGTCTAACTATCATTTTTGAATTGCAAGTCAGGGGCTTTTTCCTATATAGTGACTGCTGCATGTGCCCATTTTAAAAAGCTTTCTTCACTTTGTCTTCCTTGCTTATCATGGGGTCTCAATACAGTACATCCCTTACTATTAATATTGTCATTATTTTCTAAAGATTATTGTGACATTCCATTCCCAAAAGGATTCCCCTTTTGAATTAGACCTAAAGGTAATGTTTCTAATCTCAGCAATCATTGTGAATGTTTTTAAGGTACTAACGTGAGGTTTTTATGCTTCTGTGTATATGCATTGTATTGTTCTTGTTTCTTATGTGAAGTGTGTATTGGTGGGAACACTTTGTGGCACTGACAATAAGGAAGTGTTTAGGAATAGTAATATAGTAAAGTATATAGGAGTATAGTATAGTGTTCACGAATAGGAATACCTAGTAGCAACAATAACATGAAAGGAGAACTATGAGGCCGAGTGAAAATCACTCAGCCTCATAGTTTTAGCCGACCTGTAACAATGAAACTGTCACAGGTCGGCTCAATAAATTGGGAAGTGAGCGAACACATAGCGTTGCTCGCTCACTTCTCGATATATCCCTGCAGAGAGCCGTGACTGTCACTCACGGCTCCCTGCAGGTATTCCCCCCCTCCCCTGTCCGATCCTCCAGCGCTGACTTGCGGAACAGATGGGGGAGGGACGGGCACAGCTCGCTCTGCCTATAGATAGGCAGAGCCAGCTGTCAATCGCGCAGCTGGGTGGATCTTGACAGTAATGTTGATCTATTGATCTATTAGTAATATTGATCTATTATGATTTATATTGACTTTTTCAATTGTAATTGTGACTGTGATTCGAACTACTTTCATATGTTTATATATTTTTCATTTTATATTTCTAGCCCTGATGAAAGAGGTCTGTGTTTGCCCCCAAATGCGATGGCACTGTGATGCTTTTATTCTTAACAAAAAAACTCCTTTGGACTTCTTCCTTTGATGGTGCCTCCATTTTTTTGTTCTAATGCACTTTTCCAGGGCCCCTTTCTGCCTTCTGTGGTTTCCTTGTAAGTGGAAATGCAGCCACTACCAAGCAATTGAGCCCAACAATAGAAACCCATATTACAATCAAAGATAACAGTGCCTCTCTGTCTTCCTCATGTATGTAAAACCTCTTAGCAGAGTGGTCAAAAGCAACTTCAGCAGTTTATATTGACTGAGGCACATTTTATGTAGTATGAGGGTCATCTTAGGGGAAGCAAAAAAAATGTAGGAACCAATGTAGAAAGCAAGACATTACATTGACTGATCCTCATCACCAAGAGTAGGCCTACGTGTTGTAAGAATCTCAAACTTGTACCAATGTTTTACTCAAGGTCAACAGAACTTGACTTACTCCAGTGATTCATCCCTGATCCCAGATCAGAGGTATCCTCAGGTGGGATGGCAGGCTCCTTATTTCCAGTAAGCTGTTCCCCAAATTGGAACTGGTACAAGAATTATTCAGGCTTCTCTCATGCACTGAAACAGTGAATAGATCTACTTTACAGACTAGACATCCCTTCCTATGGACTTACAAAATTTCCAGATTGTTTAGATGACAAAAAGTCTGCAAAGGATTACTAAGATTATTTCTAGTAAATAGATGTAATAACCACATTTCTATTTTAGCAACAGTACCTATTAATAGTGCTATATAGGGATGCACCGATACCACTTTTTTAAGGCCGAGTACGAGTACCGATACTTTTTTCCAAGTACTCGCCGATACCAATTACCGATACTTTTTCTTAAAGGGACAGGAAGTTCGAGTACGAGTACTCATGCAAATACTCGGTATCGCCGCCGATACCGATGCTTGTATCGGTATCGGTGCATCCCTAGTGCTATACATTTAATTCAATTCAGAGTTAACACCCATCCTAGTCCAGATAAAGTTCCTAAAATTCCCCCTATGGAGGGATCTTGCACAATGACATTAGTGCATTTGCAGTACACACAACAAAGCTGGTCAAGCCATGCAGCAAGGTATGGTTTGTGAATGGCTTTTAAACAATATGGCGCTACATCATCTGTCATACCTTCACTTACAATTGTCCTGTTCAAGTTTCTTGAGGTGGGTTGCCAAGTTAACAAATAAGACATTTCCAATCATATAACATGAGTTAATGTTTCTGCATCTGAAAACTGTATTAAATGGTGTCATTTAGATTGTATTTAGAGTAATAATGTAACATCTAAGAGCTACCATGATTGTCTGTATCAATCTCAGACTTGTGATTTTAATAAAATGTTGATTTTTTTGGATCAGTTTTGGCCAGTCCTTCATTGTCTTTTATCTATCAGTGTAATATCTCCTGATCTGTTTTGGTTTCTAAACTCTGTGGACATTGAGTTTCAGTCAACATTTTAAGGAATGATTGGATACCCAGATTTTGGTGCCATACAAGGCTCCTGATATGTCTCTTATATAAGCTTAAGTTTTCAAAAATATGCATTCAAGCAGATTAACCAAATATCGACTCCAGGAATTATATCTGTTTGTTTCCAGCAGACTAAGTTCATTAAACACAGTCAGCTTTTAGAATGACATGTCATTATTTTGAAATACAATAATTTTCCAATAAAAAGAACTTAGACTAATAGATGGGGTTAACAAATTACATAGATAACACAGGTCTGCAAAAAAATGTTTTTTCGAGAGCTGTTTTGGTTATTCCACATAATCTTTATGTTTTTTGGTGCGCTGAATCCGAAAATGACCTCCATTTTGTCATAGGACATCACGTTTCCTGACAATTTAGGTAACTATGTTAAATAAGGCAATACCTCAAAATAAATGGAAATAGACTTATACAATTAAAGTTTTATTACAATATTTTCATGAAAATCCTTTTTTGAACTGAAATGAGCTCACCTACACACACTAAACTCGATTATTCTTCCTTGTGAGGCTCCTCTTGCTGCATTTACGCTTGTGAGTAGCATCTGGAATGTCTCTCTGAAGCATCCAACAGTAGTCTGCCATCATTGTAGTGCTCCATTTTCCCTGGTATCTCCTTTCCATCTCTTTAATGTCTTGGTGGAATCGTTCACCTTGTTCCTCACTCAGAGCTCCCAAATTTTCAGGAAAGTAGTCAAGGTGGGACTGGAGGAAATGCACTTTCAAACTCATCAGGCAACCTAAAGCTTTCAGCATTCTTCGGCCAATCATTTTGTAGTGAGGATCTTTGTTATTGCCTAAAAATTTCTGTACGACTTCTTTAAATGCAATCCACCCTTCTTTTTGAGGATCCGTCATGGTATTGACAAACTCTTGATCAACTATAAGCCTTCTAATGTCCGGTCCGACGAACACACCTTCCTTCAATTTTGCCTCCGACAGGCATGGGCATTCTCCATCTCTTGGAAGTGATTTTACGAATTGCTTCATCAATCCCAATTTTATGTGGAGAGGTGGTAGAAGAACTTTATGGGAAGGTACCAAAGTTTCTCGGAGGACATATTTTTCACCGACTGCTAGCACCCTCGGCTGCCAACTCTTCTTCCAGTGATTTTTATCGGTCTAGACTGTCCCATAGACACAGAAAACAAGGGTATTTGGTATACCCAGCTTGTTGCCCGAGCAGCATGCACAAGACCTTCAAGTCCCCACACACTTGCCAACCATGGTCTTCATATTTAAGTTTACAAAGAACCAATTCCAAGTTCTCGTAGGTTTCCTTCAAGTGTATGGAATTACCTACAGGTATGGAAGCGTAAAAACCGTTGTGGAGTAAAACTGCTTTGAGACTTCTTTTTGAAGAATCTATAAAAAGACACCATTGCTCTGAATCATATTGGATTTTAAATTGACCCATCAGACCTACAACATCGATGCAATAAACCAACTTGTCCTCCTGGGCGAAGTAAGGAACGAACTCCTTTTCACGATGTCTGAACCATGAAGATGACACTCCTGGCAACAATAAATTCCTGCTTTTCAGCCTTGATCCGAGTAACTCAGCGGCATCTTTGGGAAAATTCAAGTCTCTTACCAAATCATTCATCTTCTCCTGAGAAAACAATTTTGGTCTTGTATCATCTTCAAAGTCAGAACTTGATTCGTCATCTGGTTCAGGTATGACTTCACCTTCATCGGAGCTAGGTATCTCTTCCAAGGTAGCAGGGGGGCTTGGGTACTGGTATATCTGTGCCATGGGGGATGGGACGAATTGCTGAGTGAAGATTGGGGTATGAAATGGAATGCTTCCATTTGGAATTAAACCCTTTCACATCGCATGAACAAAAGTAACAGTCATCACTATGGTTATTTTGCTCTCGTCATACCATAGGAATCCCATAACAGAAAGATTTTTTCTTACCCTTGAACCAGTTTCGGAGGTCCTCAACACACCGTTTGCACACTTTATGAGGCGCCCAAACTTTATCTTGATCTTCAATTTTTAGTCCAAAGTATGCAAAGTATATTTTTTCACAACGTCTGTAATATTCTGCTGTTGCTTCAACACTGTATATTCATCACAGATGAAACAGAAACTGTCTGGCGAATTAATTCACTTTCGCGGAGCCATAACATAACGGTTGAAGAATGACGAGCTAACACGAATTGCGATGAAAAAGTGTGAACAGCCTAGAACCAAGAACCTGATGATGATTCGTGCATAAGTGTGGCATGCAGGAGAGAGCAGCTCTGTGTCTGTACACGAGACGTCACAGTGCTGGCAACGCCCCCTGCACTGACGGAGCTGCTGCTATCTGCCCTGTGTCTCCCTCCCACTGGATTCTTCAGGAAAGATTAACCCCTTCTACCATTAGAAGAACAGACTTAAAACTTGCTTAGCTTATGTATATATTGCTGACCATCAGATTTACAGTGCTATTTTTTTTACATAACTCGGACAAACCCTTTAAGGTTTTTTTGGCATGTTATATCTTAAATGCACTTATGTGAATTAATTAATAGTAATTTGGACTAAATTTAGTTAAAAAACCCATAATATAAAAAAATAAAAAAATTATATATTTGAAGACACTTTTGCATGTTGTGGCAAATCATGACATCTAGGAGTTTTTTCAATATTGTATTTGTTTTCAGCACACCAAAATACATGGAAATTAGCTGAAAATAACAGCTTTTTAGTCGCAGACCTGTGTAATAGATAAGGCAGATAATACTGTCAACATGTCCTTCTGGCCAGAACTCTACATATTTAAGATGTATCCTCATAATTGATCTATAACGATGTAATACTATACTTGAATAATGAGTTTTGAATCTCCCTTTTAGGCTATTTTTACACTATGTGCGGTGACCTGGGTTTTGCTGCACAAGAGAGGCTGGATTTTTTCGTAGCGTACTGGATAACACTGCACTGCTGTGTGGAGAACTGAATGGAGGGTACACTTTTTACACTCCAAATAAAGATAAAAAAGAAGAAAAAGCAAACAGTGTGATGCACTGAAGCAACACATCACACTGCCTCCGATGAACCACATAGTGATTTTGACTGGTATCGGTTAACTCTGCAGTTAACCCTTTATATGTACAAACAGTAGCTGCAACCACACATTTTAATGCAAAATTCACAATATCTAATGTATGTAAATCCATGCTCAACAGGCAGGACCTCAATCTAAAAAAGTTTATTACCAGGAATCTAAAATGTTACAAGCAGGGGCATAACTAGAAATCACAGGGCCCCATAGCAAAATTTTGTGTGGGGCCCTGTGATTTCTAGTTATGCCCCTTGCAGAGCCCACCTGATATACCAAAGAGCCCACCTGATAATGACCCTGCAGAGCCCGTTATAGACTCTCTATGGTGGGCTCTGCAGGGCTTTTTGGACAGGACCGATGAGTTTCGGCATACGAATATGAGTGGTGTCCTTTTCATTCACAGTATCTGTTATAGCAATCCTAATCTTTAAGAACAATCTGCAAAACACACTGTCATGCCAGACAGGGATGAAACAGAGTTTAAAATATGGTAACTTTCTTTAAAGAGGCAAAGATTTGTTACAATAAGCAACAATAACATAAATGAGTTAAAAAGTGAGAAGTACTTGACAAGGTTTGCCTGGTCTTTGGTTCCAGCAGAGTCCAATTCACCAGAGTGTAAGCCCAATTCTGACAAAGTCACTGGCTCTCAGATATTACTCTCAGCATAGTTTCAGTGGAAAATTGATGGCTCCTGAGCTGCAGATTTAGCAATCTTTTTTGATCTCTGAGGGCATTTACAGAAATGACGTAACCAATTAAATGGTCTGAGGAGTGTGCTGTGGGAGTTAAAGTGTTTCATACTAGTTCAGCAGACCAACATATTATTGCACAGATTAAAATCATGATTTGAACTATAAAACTAAGAATGATATACATTGGATGTATATATCTTTAAGACATTGAATGTGTCTAATTACTCCTCTGTACATTATGGCCTAGGCATGTGTGGTAGTGAACTGACTGTAATTCCATATAATTTTGTGTAAACACTTGTTATTAATATAGCTTTTTCATAGTGGGAAATATGAAATATGAATCGTTTTTGGTCCTTGGAAGTTTGACCTTGGAAGATTTTTTTTTTTAATTTAAGTAAGAGAATGCCAGAACTTCTGTCTACCTTTTTATTTTTGCCAGTTTTCCTGTTGCAGATGTTTTTTTCAGCAGATAAAATGTTGTCCTGAGAACATAAAATGAGGGAAAATCTCTTTAAGGGCGCTCAAGATAGTAGTAAAATTATGGGTTTTTAAATAAAAAAATGTTTTGAGTATAGATTGACTTTAAGTACTGCTGGCTTAGTGTTAACCAATATTCCATATTACTTCCACAGTCCTTGTTCACCAGCTGTATCCTATGTCACATATAGGGGCATTGTCATTAGTACAACATAAATACACCAGGAGCTACTCCCTGAAATTATACCAAAAAGGATTCCCAACATACAGATTTGAAGTCACTTCCCGAAAGATTAACCAAATTAGTTTGATGCATTGCGCTTGATTTACTAAAGGCAAATAGGAATTTGCACTTTGCAGGGCAATTTTCTCTACACTTAATGAATGAGGTGAAAATTCACTTTTGACTTGAAAAGAAAAGTTTAAAAAAAAAGCATTTTTGCTTGTATCTCATTGGATGATGGAAGTCAGCAGAGCTTCACCTCGTTCACTAAGCTGAAGGGAATATTCCCTTACAAAGTGCAGATTCTCTTGCCACTGACCATCGAACTCTGCCCCGTGCACGTCCTTCCTTGGCCACTTGCTGCCCTCACTCCAGCACTTCCACAAATACCGCCGCAAAGACCAGAGGCACACAATCTACACAGCCTTTTGACCAGTGCCCAACCACCCCCCTAGCCTCACCACCAGTCCTCCGACACAGCCCCTGGTCCCGATCTAGCCACTGCTTCACTTGACCCCCTGTCCTATCAACACGCGGGATGTTACAACTTCCAGCAGCCATGTCCAGACCATAGGACCTGTCCTGCTCTGTCCTTACTCCTTTATCAGGTGGCCACTACAAACCCACAGCTTCACACAACACTCCTTGCATCGCCAGATCCTCCATCGGTGCCACCCCGCGCCTGGACCCCGGGCAGCACAAGTAAGTTCCCTACTTTTGTTCACCTTTTTAATTCAAATCTCACAGACACAGGCTTTCTCTACACTATTCTCGGTTATTTGGTTCCCTACCATATTCTGTTTGTATACGATACAATCAAATATTGTGCGCACCACAGAACTTCCATGTCTATAGTTTCCAGATGTACTTTTTTTTTACCTCTCTTCAAAAAAAGTTGCAACAGTCATACACAAATTGTTCTTATTAAATTGTTATTGACACTCATGATGTTTTTTTTAATCTGGTATTGTTAAAACATCTGTTTAAATAAAAAAGATAAGCTATCAAAAAGACCCAGTGGGTCAACACACATTAGTTTAGTGTCTGTTTGGGGTGCTGATCATCCTTTGAAAATGCCATCTCTACAAAATATGCCTTAATTCCTGTGCATGTAAGTTGTTAGTCTCACCGATATATCAACACACAGGTTCATTTAAAAAAAAATTTTGCTGTTACACTTACTTTTTCATACACAGAATACATACTACTGTATGTTGTAGAACTAATACTAATAGTACATAAAAAAACCTTAATTTAAATAGTTGAGGATTGCTTTGCAACCCAGAAACTGTGGAAACAAACACTTTGGTCAAAAGTATTTATTGCACAGCACAGGGTAGAAGATGCAGCAGTCAGGCGTATGTAATGTACATAGCATTTTACAGAGTGTTCTTATACCTCCCAACTTTCAGAGATGAGAAAGATAGACACCTTCTAGAACAATATATTTAGGCAATGGACAAACCCCTGCCAAGTTATGCAGACCATTAAGAGTTTATAGGCCATACGGGCATGGCTCAACCATGGTGTTTTGTGGCGTACTATCTCTCTGATAGTACGCCACAGGGACTGCTCATTCACTCTTCACACTCAGCTTAGAGACTTGTCTCTATTCCTGAACTGTGACGATCTGCCGACTCCTGACTGGCTGGTACCCCTGGATGAGGTCCGGTCTCCAGCATCTGCTCCGGCGTTGTGATTGAACATACCTTTAACCGGTACCCTGGACATGGTGCGTTAGATTGAACCGGTTTGCCCTCTGGAGTTGGAGGTTTAAGTTTTGTGGGGTTCTTTTATCCTTCTCTGCTCTGGAGACCTTTGGTTCAACAGTTTAGAGGTCTTGTTCCCACATGCGTTGAAACAACCTCCATCCTGTGCACCTCCTGGCACTGACTGTGTCAAGTTCCTTTTTCTATGAACATTCCTATGTCATACCCATTGCAGGACCTGTAAGTGGAACCTTTGCATAACCTACCTGTAAGGATGCTGGATTGCGAGATTGGGTCTACTGGGTGATCTCTGGAAGATGAGAACTCTTCTTACAGGAAACCTATTTCCATTTGGATAGTATTCCGGGGCTGAGCCATCACTATCTGGTGTCTTATCATGGCCCTTCTCCAGATTCAAAATCCAGGAGTTAGCATCTTGCTCGCTAGGGGGCCTATCATGGCAATATAGTGCACACTACCTGGATGATCATGGCAGGATGCTATTTGTTAAGACAGACCTCTATGGTGTCAGGGTGGCCTTGGCCACTGTCTATGCCCCCAACTCGGGAAAAATAGATTTTTTAAAAACTTGCCAGCAAATACTAGCTGAATTTGCTGAGAGGCTCTGGATTTTTGGTGGGGACATTAACTTGGTCCTGGACCCTCAGTTAGATTCCTCTAGCGTAATATCTCACCGTTCCCACTCTAAGAGGAAACATATTAACCTCCTTGGCGGTATTCCCGAGTGTGGCTCGGGGTTAATTTTCAGTACCATAAGTGGTAACCCCGAGCCACACTCAGGATTACAGCGTAGCGTCTCTTACCCTGTCCACAATCCCTGCTGTGTCCCCCAGCCGATGCCGGCATCCGTTTTCCGGGTTCCATCCCTTGCGAGCGTCCACATTGCAGGGGGGCGGAACTGACGGAAATTTTAAAAGTAAAAAAAAAACAAAAAAAAAGATAGAACAAAAAAGGAAAAAAAATAAAATAATCAGACCACCAGGGAGGTTAAGCGGGCCTTATTTAACCTTCAGCTGTTGGATGCATGGTGGTTGTCTCATCCCCAGGAGAGGGACTATACCTTTTTCTCAGTTCAGCAGTTGTGGACCTGGAACCACTGCTTGTTCATCTGATTTGGACGCAATAGTATACTAAAAATTACCGTTCTCCCAAGCTACTGTACCTGTTTCAAACCTTACCGGTGGATATCTCTGTTGTTTTCTTCAACCATTTACATCCATTTTATGGACTCATAAGAAAGCTCGGATAAAGTGTAGCATACTTTCACGGTCCAAACTTGCTGGAGGCATTGGTTTTCCAGATCCTTACATGTATTACAGGGCCTCACATGTTTTGAGGTTGGTTGACTGGTGTTGTTATCGAGAATGTAAATTATTGGTTGGCCTAGAACAAGATTCTTGTGATATACCTCTCAGTGGCATTTCTTGGATATTTCCTAGGCTCCCTCTTTAGCGATGGCTAAATCCTTACATTAGAGCTACCATGCGAGTTACTGGCACAGCCTTGTTGACCTCTGCTTTATCATCCTCCCCTTCACCTATGATGCCTGTACTTGGAAATCCACACTTTCCTTCAGGATTCAGAGGTACCCGTTTCCAGAGCCTCATGGATACTCGACGGGTTTGTGCCATTCTTTTCATACCACAGTTTCAGGCTGTGGTGGATCCCCCTCTGAAATATTGGGGAGCTCTGCAGATATCACATTTTGTCAAGTCTCATAAGGATAGGGCTTCGATCTTGAGAACACTGACACCTTTTGAAAAACTTTGTTTAGACGGGGTACCTGTGCGACATGTGTTAGCTTCAGTGATTAGTTCCTTACTTCAGCCCATGTCAGCTTCTTCTCCTCCATTCCTAAGACAGTGGGAATGAGATTTAGGAATAGATTTCACGCCACAACAGGCTGACCGCATTCTCTACTCTGCGCACAAATCCTTCAGCTCCAATAGAATCCAAGAGTCAGGATACAAGCTACTTACAAGGTGGTACAGGGTCCCTACACTATTACATCGAATATATCCAACATCTAACCTCTGCTGGAGGTGTAGTGGCAGCCTGGGTACACTCCTACATATATTCTGGGAATGCTCATGCATACGGCCTTTCTGGTCTCAAGTGGTGGATTATGTTTACCTGATTACGAAAGAATCGTCTCTCCCTTGACCTGGCTGTTTTTCTACTCCACATTACTCCATAATCGATGAAGGCGTACAAAAAGTCCTTGTTGATCCATCTTTTAAATGCTGCAATGGCTTGCATTCCTGTCAAGTGGAAACAGCCCTCACCACCATCTATAGCGCTGTGATTGGGAAGGGTGAAGGAGATAAGACATCTTTTCTAAGTGACAGGCAAGATAAATTTGTGGCTACCTGGTACCCTTGGCTTGAATTTACCGAATCTGATGAGTACAGCTCTGCTTGTGCTGTCTGACGGGATGTTGGAGACAACCATGCATATGTGGGTTGGAATTCTGTCTGTGTTCGGGAACTCTCCATACTGACCTTCTTCTTGTTGTCTATGACTTATTCTAGTATAGCTCTTTTACTCTTATTCCAGTATAGCTCTTCTACTCTTATTCTTAGACTTATTTATATTTTATCTTTTGTAGGTTTGTTTGTATATGTTTCAAGGTTTTTTATTTGGTATAAAAATATGAAAAACTTTGGGATTAGTGAGGGGGAGATGAATCAGTATTTTAATATGTTGCTTTGCAACACATGCTTTTTTGGTCTGATTTTTTTTTGTGATGTGCTGTATTACTGGATCGATATGTGCTGTTTTCTGATATGTCAGCTTGTTTTAAATGTTTGGTATATTGTTATATATAATGTTTTGTTTTTTTAGTTATTTCCAGGCCTAAAATGTAAATTATAACAAGTGTGCAAAAAAAATGCCATGGTAGCGAAAGGGTTAAAGAACGAGCACTATATTTAGTTTTCCTAAATATGCACATGCAACCACTGCAACCCTAATGGCAACATGCTTTACAGTAATTGAAGGGTACATTTTAGTAACAATAGGCTTAGTTATGCCAGCGACAGTAGTTACAATTATTTATTGAAAAAAAGTACTTTTTTTGATGGAGGGGGGTCCTTCATGGTTTCTTGCACTGGGGCCCGGAGGTTTCTAGTTACATCTCTGTGTTACACAATGCATAAGGAACCCCGTTACACTTACCAGACCACAAAAAAAACTTCAAAACATTCAGCATAACACAGTATGAACCCCAAATGCACTCAGTTGTGACAATAAACATTAACCTCCCTGCCGGTATTCCCGAGTCTGGCTCGGGGTGAATTTTCCATACCAGGAGCACCAATACAAGCAGTAATTACACACTAATTTTGCCAAAAATCAATCGTTTAGTTAGACAACCACCACATAATGTTCTTTGTCCATAATGAAAGTTTGCAACTCACAATAAAACAAAAAGTAATACTATTAACAAAATATAAATGACAGCAGTGAGAGGTACAAAGTGATATTGCTTGGCTGTGTCTGACAAGTTATTCTAAATTTGCCCTCAGGTGTCAGCTATAGTTATACGCATTTTATTCAGACCTGAATGTTATGATATTGTGTGATTCAGATGTCTTCTATTGTGTCTCTACTAGCTGCCAAGACATGTACATGGGAGACACATGAGGGTAAGGAGAAATACACCACAGGGGAAGCAGTATGCAGGGGGAGAATTAATACAAGGGAAATTGTGTAGATTTAGCAGAATAACATTACAGGGTACATAAAAAAGAAGGGTACTGGAGCAAAGAAGGAGGGGGATGATAGTGGATGTGAGGAATGGAACAGAGGGCCTTAGAAGAGGTGGAGATGTGTAGTACAGAGCTCCTCTGAAAGCAGATAACAGGAGCAGCACAGAGCAGAACTGGGGGTGGCAGAAAAAGACAGTATGGTAGGTCCTGGCGGGGCCAACATATTAAGTATGGGGATGTTGCTGGGGGTGAATTAGGAAAGCAATACAGAATGAATGAGAGGAACGGTACTGGGATTTCTGAATGATAGGAGCAATAAGGGATGTAGGTTGCAGACAGAATGGGGAAGGGGCTGGAGGAGAATGAGAGGAGCAGTCCAGCTCATGTGAACCCACTTTTCAAGCCTAGGGAATACTTCATAGCAATTTCTCCTTGCTCTTGTGCAGTTACTTTGAGTAAATCAGGCCTAATGCAAGCTAAGGCCCATGTTGGATTAGACAACAAGATTGGCAGTCACAGCATGGACCTTTACATATTCACATCACAATCTTAAGGAAGACAGTGCAATACTGAATTTGTTTTATTTTTATAATCTTTATAAAATTAAGAGTGTCAAAACAAGACTATTTTTTATGTCTGTAGACTTTAGCAGCATCCTGCTGTTTCCATATGTCTAATACTTTTCATTTAAATGTAACATTAAACACCTGTGACACACCTAACAACCTAATCATATCTTCAGGTGATGGATAACAATTTCATATTGCCAGTACTGATAAGATTAATGCCTTCACTGACACTAGTGAACTGCTATACTCTGATTATGCATTTGGGAGTTAAATTGTATTCTAAATAAATACTGTGATTTAAAAAAAAATGTTTTATTTCTTTTACTGTATGGATTAAAGAGAGAATTACTCACTAAAAATTCACAGTAGTAGTCAGGTACATTCTAAAGGTCATGCATATATATATTGTTAAGTAATTTTTTAGGAGGCTTCTCAAATGCTTCCACCATGTGTAGCTATTTAAAGTATACATTAACCCAAACACTAAAATCTCATATAAGCTCTAACATGTAAATTTAATTTAAAAAAAGTTTTAATATTTTAAAATGTTCGGCTTTCCATAAAATAATACCTGGTGATCCTGCCATGAAGATCTTTACACTTCAGTGCAGGGCAAGCCAAACTTTGGCCCTCCAGGTGTGGTGAAACTACAAAATCCATGAGGTGTTGCAAGATTCTGACAGCCACAGGTATGACTTCTAGAGGCAGATGCATGATGGGATTTACAGATTCCCCACAGCTGAAGGGCTGATGTTTAGCTACCCCTTTTATGGGGCGACAATGCTCTGTCCCTTTCTCCCAATTGTGTTCCTGCAGACACTGTTTAAAATGTTGCACTGCTGCTGGGCAATTGCTTTTAAAAAAAAACATGCACTGCAAAATTAGAACAACCTGTGTAAATTGTTTATAAACCATGAGGGGAATTTATCAAAACTGGAGAAGCTGTGCATGGCAACCAATCAGCTTCTATTTTAAATTTTCAAATCTTAACTGAACAAACTGAAGAGCAAGGCTGATTGGTTGCCCTGGGCAACTGCTCCTGATTTTGTCTGCTCCGGTTTTGATAAATTCCTCTCCATCAGTTTATGAAACTGTAAAAGTATAACATTTTAAAGAATATTGTAAGAAATGCAAACTTTTTTTATCTTAAACCATTATGTTTTGCCTTCAATTAAATTTTGTTTACTTTAATATAGCAAGACAAGCACTTAAAATTAGTTTTATTTAATAGCAAGAAAAAATATAAAATTGATGGCAGTTATCAACATAGATGTTGGGAGAATTTAACATTAGGGATGAGTGAATCTGCCCAGGGTCAGTTGGAAAGAGGATTGGTGAATCTTGCATAGCAAGTCTATAAACCTCGAACTTAACACCACATACCATTGAATTTTATAGGAGGCAAATCTTGTTATTTTTTTTGGCTGCCCATTTTCAAGACTAATAAGAAAGTTATAAAAAAGAACATGGGGAACTGAGCACTGCAATGGCGAAATGCAAAAAAAAAAAAAAATACCATTCAGTGCAGAGAGGGACTTTTCATGCAACTTAAAAGACAACATAAAAAATACACAAATCCTTTAAATAACATGCTTAGGGGATGCTTTAAAGTTGCACATGGTGTTGCACAACAGTACAATATAAAAAAAACATGGACTGGCATTAACATAGCATATGAACTCTTAGCCCTATAGCTATTGAAGTATTAGCCAATATGCTGGTAAACGGAGCCAATGCATTTATTAGGTAGAACATGTATCTGTTTTTTAATAACAAAATAAATAAGAAAAAATGTTTAAAAAAGAATGAAAAGTCTTAGATTGGTTGGAAAAAAGCCATTCCCACAAACAGTAACAGTAAATAAACACACACACACATGCACATGCACACACACATTGAAATGGTCCTTTAAATTAAATAAAACACAAACACAAGAAAAAAAATTGATTAATTTCCCCAATGTAATCCATGTTTAGCAATGTAAATCAATCATCAATTATGGCATCCAGCAAAGTAAATCCATCATCAGTGACAATGACCTGACACCTACTGATGTGTACATGCATCACTTCCTTTGCTGAATGACAGATCCTCGCCATTGTGGCAATGTAAACACAGCACTGAGATTCCCGGGTATTGTTATTGACCAGTTATGATAAATATATTTTCACTTTACAGCAGCTGGGAATTCATCATTGACCATATTTGGTCAATGACATCACTCAGAATCCCCATCTCTCTGTTTCCATAGGAGTTCGGATGGGCAAACAGCTACATTAGTTTGGCAGCTTTGCAAGCCACAAACAGGCTGGGTTTGCCTAGAAAAACCGAAAATTCATCCCTACTTAGCATGTCCATTATTAATGCATTAAAGTATGCAGTGGTAATAAGATCAATTTATATAAATGTGGGAAACTTGTGAAAGTGAGTAGATAAGCATTAGAATAGTCAGCAAGGTTATAAATGCTGAGGGGGACAATGTAAAGCGCACAAAAGAGATGTGTAAATAGTTTGCAGAATTTGCTTGTGGCAATTAATTTTTCATAACACAGCATGAACATAGAGGAAAATGTAGCTCAATGCCTTCTGGGTGCAGAATGACAAATAGAGGTCTCTTTTAGAAGCAGAATATATGCAGCTGAGGGCCATCAGTGCATCTCTTCTTGCTGAACCATTGGGACATCTCTATGATTTATAGCGGATTCAAATACAGCCATGTAAATCAAATAGATGTACAAGCTCCTTAGGTATCTTTTCCAGGACAGGTTATCAGATGCATCTCCACAATAATGTAAATGCATTTGAATAAGCCTGAAATCAAAGAAGTGTCTGTGCAGTATAATTTTAGATATTCATTATGGTGTGACAATGGAAATGAGGTCATGAAAGAACCTTATGCTTTAAAAAAAGGTCTGCTTGTGGATAAGTGGAGGGATTTTAGCTCCTTTTGGCCCATTTCACATTTCCTGTCTACATTTAAATTATGATCTAGAAAAAAAGACAGACAACATTTTTACATATATATATATATATATATAAAAATATATGACTTAGTTTAGGGTTTAGGGATGACAAGCTATCAATTGTAGTAGAGAGGACATAGCAGATCTCAGGGTTTCCTGGGTTTTAACCCCTTCACTGCCTGAGCCATGTTTTTGGGTTTTATTGCATATATAATAAAATGCAAATTTTAGGCCTGAAAAATCGGTTAAAGCTTTAAAATATGATACCTTTTCTGAAAGCAAAGACCCTATAAAATAAAATGGTGGTTACAGGTTTTAGTGCAGCAGTTTATCAGACCCAGATATTGTGTAAAAATGCATTCCAATTAATTTTAGTACACAGAAATGCAATAGAACACACATTTTTGGTAAAATATAAAAGATGAGGTTGCATCAAGAAAATAGATACCAAACATGTCAAGCCTCAAATGTGCCATTGCATGCGCCTGTGAAACAACAAATATCTTTGGTACCCAAAATTGTGCATAGACGCTTTAAAAGCCTGTACAGGTGATCAGTTCATAGATAACCATAAATAATGGTTTTAGAATCATTCTTATTCAAAATTGTCGCTTTAATTTGTAGGTGCACCCGAGACATAAGTTTAAGTTTGTATGTGCATATGTGAGCAGGAAGGGGCTTTAAAACATTATTTACAGGCAGCTGAGTGAATAACCGAGCAGAAGTGAACAGAACCGAACAAGGTTCGGCTATTCACTCCGGCTCAGTACGGCTGATTTCAGCCATTGTTCGGCTGAATTCAGCCGTGCGTCTGCTCTGTAGGTTGCCTTCGGTCCGCCGAACATGCAAAGGGACTTCGACTCAGCTGATCCAACATCTGGATCAGCTGAGCTGAGCTCACTCGCTGTCGCTCTCATAGGGGGCCGAATGGCAGTGAGCGAATAGCCAAATGACGCCTAGCGGCATTTGGCTCAGCTATTCTCCTCGGTTCCTCTGTGATACCAAACAGAATAGAAAATAAGTAAAATAAATTAATAAAAGAAAAAAAATTGAAAACATTGTTTTTACATGTAGGAAAATATAAAATAATAATTAAATGGTTTAAAGAAAAGAAAAAAAGAAAATTAAAAATAATTTTTAAAAACACCGGCATAGATGCAGACAAAAGAAAAACAATTGGGCGGAGCTAGCAGTGACACCTAGCTCTGCACAAACTGTTTCCTATTGGCCGGCACCTGCTAGAGTCTTCTAGCAGATCCTGGCCAATGAATAACAACTGGGCGGAGCCGCCCGCGACTATACAGCCAACTCCGACTCAGTGGTTATTGTTTATTGATAGATCAGCGTCCCCAGGTCATTTGGAGTTACTGATATGTCATTACAACTGGGCAGAGTGAGCAGTGGGATCATGACTGGGTCCACCCAGCTGTTATTTGTGGGACGAACGGCCGGCCTTTGGCTGTCACTTCTTCTCAGTTGAGACTGAACCAAAGGGCTCTGGCAGCCGAAGAGAGCCGAAGGATCAGCCAAAGCTACGGCTGTATCCTTCGGCTCAATAGTTAATAACCGCCTTAATGTTTTAATTGATTTCATTTAGCTTTCATTTTTTATATTTACCTTTATTGCTATCACATAAGGGGCTAACAAACCCCCTACATATTACACATTGGAGGTGACAGGTTCTCTTTAAAAAGACATTAGGGGTATATTAGATTCCCAATGTCATTTCTGCAGCCCAGTGAAAAAATCATGCACAGATCATGCTTGATTAGTTAGGGAATGACAGGCTTTAAACTGGAAGTTATGAAATCCGCAATGCTTTTGTGTTCATTGAATGGAGGGGAGATCAGGGAATTAATGTCTGCTCATCTTCCTCCCCTGTAGCTGGTGGAACCCACCACGACAATCAAGAGCCCACATTCTGATGGGTGGGAGAAGAACAAAAATGCAAAAAAGACTCTGTGAATAACTATTTTATACATTGCACCCGGATTAGAATTTTAGGTTATTCATGTCGGAGCCGAAGGATCCAGCCGTAGCTTTGGCTGATCCTTCGGCTCTCTTCGGCCACCGGAGCCCTTCGGTTTAGTCAGTTTCTTTTTAAAAAAATCTTAATTTATTTTTTAATTTAACTATTTTCTTACATGTTTTTTATATTTTTGTAACCTTTTTAAAAAACTATTTTCACTAATTTTCTATTCTGCTCGGTACGGCATTTGGCTATTCACTCACTGCCGTTTGGCCCCTATGTGAATAGGGGCAAACGGCAACGAGTGAGCTGCCAGAGCTTCGGCTCAGCCGATCCAGATGTTGGATCGACTGAGTTGAAGTCCTTCTGCACTTCAGATCAGCCGAACATGCAGAGCATATATGGCTGACTGAAAGTGCTGCAGAAGGCAGCCGATTTACGGCTGATTTCAGCTGATGTACGGCTGAATTCAGCCGTACTGAGCCGTAGTGAATAACCGAACGTTGTTCGGCTCACTTCCCTTCTGCTGGGTTCTTCACTCGGCTGCCTTAGGCAGCTTTGTGAATAACCACCTCAGTGTAACTAAAAATGTATTTTAAAAATGTAAAAAATATATAATTTGTTTTTAAATTGCACTTTTTATCAACAGTAACATTAGTTTAAAACTTCATCCAGCCAAGATTAAAAAATATATTTTTGGTTTTATTTCTTTTTGCTTTTAGAATATATTGAAAAGGAAATCATGATGGTTATTCTTCATGCATTTATTTTGCTTTTTATATTGATTTTGGTCTTTAAATAAAAATTAAAAAAAACATGAAAATGAAATCATTTTTGGAACACAATGTGCCAAAAAATGTGCTTGTCCCCCAAAAATGACATATGTATTGATTTAGTTTAAAAAAATGTAAAACCAATCTGTAATAGCAGTGCGTTTTTTGAAAAATATTATATTATGAGCTATGTCAGTATACTTTTGTTAACCATTATAGTAAACAGCCCCTTTATCCCAATTTCTGATATCAGGACATTGACAGCTTACCTAATGCATAACCTCCTGGGTAATCCTTGTGTTTCTTTAGTACAGGATGATGACTTTTTTTGGTCTCCTTCTTCTTGAAACATCAGCCTAATTGTAACAAGGAAATGGACTGGCATTAACATAACATGGATGCCACTAAATTTAATGGATAGAACAATTATTTTTTTAAATTACAAAATAAATAAAAGAAAAAAAATTAAACAAGAATGATCTGTTTTAGACATATTGGTTGTGATATCTGACAACTGGAAAGAAAAGGCAGTACACAATATTTTGAAAAACTTTTAGGACTTTTGTCAAGTGCATATAACAATGGCCAATAATTATCTGATGCGTTATAGGTTTTTTTAGTCTGGTTTTAAGCACATGGAGCTCTTTCAGCTAGGCAATAGAACATAGCCCATTTTAATGCAAGTATATACATTGTTTTTCAAGCAACCATCAATGAATTTGTTGCTTACTGTCAATCATCAAGTAACAAAATTTGTGGGTTATGTTTGAAATCTCATTAATCGACTCTGGTTACACGCTTCTGTTTTCGATACTGACCCAAGAAATAGTGATGATTTCATATTGTAGTTATTCATTTAAAATGCACCATATTAGAATCTATATGGTTACAGTATCACATGTGCTTATGATCAATATTGTTTCCCAATATATATTTAATTGATAATGCTAAATTTGACAGTTAAACTATAACAGTGAAATTAGTATTTGCTCATTTAAAAGGAAAATGTAAAGCATAATTTTTCTTGCATAGTTCAGTTTGAGAATCATCATTATTTGCAAATAAATATTATATTTGGAATTAAAAAAATGCCAAAGTGACAGCTCTATCTGCACATTCTGTACCCAGATGATTACATCCACAATTATTATCTTCTTTATTCTCATCTGAAGATCTCATACATTAGATTCTTGATCATGAGTTTAGAATAGTCACACTAAAGAATAGATTACATCTGTATAGTGCATGCTACGCTACAGGAAACAAATTGTGAATTGTATCCCGCAGAGGCTTTAGTATTGACCTCCTGTCTATGCTAAAGTGCTTCTGGGAGTTAGTTTACATAATAGATGTTAGATGAGAGTAAATTGCTATTATGCTGATATTGTTACCCAGGATGTGTTGTATTTTCTTAGTTTTTCAAACAGAAGATGTTATATGCTTTATAAATGTATAAATATGCTTTATAAATGTAATCACATTTTGTTTTAGCTACTGTATATTCTTACATTTAGAAAAAAAGAGGTCTACTTATTTAGATTAGTAAAATCATTTATTTTGGTTCTGCCTCACTTTGCCTTATTTTTAATAGGTACATATTTTGAAATCAGTTATGAACGATTTTTCTGGATATTCTGGATATTCACAGTAGATCAGGTTGGTTTCCTGGAGGCACAAATCTGTCTCCAGAATGATTAACACCTCCTTGCAAGCATGTCTGTGGTTGGCAGCCATAAGGTGTTACATAGGTGTTATTTTTTTTAAACCCCTATTAGAACCCGCAATCCTTTACAGCCACCAACCAGCAAAAGTAGTTGTGGTGAGGTACAGATACCCATTACATGTACATAAAAAAAATGTTTTCATTAGTAAAGAATAACCAAAACACATATCATCCAGAGTGTACAATATACTAAACAGCTGTTAATACAAGATAGTAGTCTTAATTTAGTAAACAACATTTTTGCCACAACAATTGTTAATTTTAGAAATGAAAGTGGCAAATAACAATCTCATTACTAAAAATAAAGATCATGGTGGAAAATAATAAATGTTTTATAGCTTAAAGCTCAACAACATTTTTGCCACAACAATTGTTAATTTTAGAAATGAAAGTGGCAAATAACAATCTCATTACTAAAAATAAAGATCATGGTGGAAAATAATAAATGTTTTATAGCTTAAAGCTCAACTCTGGGCTCAGTCCTCCATTCCCTGCTTCCCCAGTGCCCAGTGCTCCCCCTTTCCCACTCTGTAAGCCTCTCACTGGCTGTATTTTGTTTTGTTTTTTCATGCTTACCTTTTCCTGAAGTCTTCAGGCCAGTTACATGAGGCACAGGGTCCTCTTCTTTCCTCTTTGGTGGGCAGTCCTCAGTAATGCCTCTTTACACTGTGATTTCTAGGCACTGTGGTCACACTGACACCCCCCAGGTGGTGGGTCCACAGTGTGTCCTTAGTCCTTTAGGTTCAATTACACTAAACGTCATTTAACCAGGAAGACAAACATTGTGGCAGTGAAGAGGTGCTGCAGGGAACACCGGAGGGGAGGTCAGTATTACGTTTTTTAAACATATGCTGGGGATCTTTTCTTACATTTTTCCCATAGCTGAGCTTTACAGAATTGGGCCTATGGCAGTGTTTTTGAAAATGTCAGCAAATATTTCTGAGTGTCTGTACACATTTACATAATTTATACATTTCATAATGTTGCATTGGGTACAATTGGTGCTACCATTATGGGACAGGATTGTTGTTACAAAACACCATTGTTTTAAAATTGTTATAGCCAGGTCAATTATTTTCAAACATTTCAAAAACCTTAGTTATACATTTTATGATATTGCAGTGTGTAAAACTGTTGCTACAATTATGCAAAAATAATAATGGCAAGCCTATGTTTTTGGATGTTATTGAGAATAAAAAGTGGAAGTAGATGTGACAACATAAAAATGTCCAGTGCTCCTGCCACCTTAAAAAGAAAAGGTAGAAGTTAGAATGATGGTAGAATCAGTAGCAGTAGTAAGAAACAGCAAGAATGTCCTCTAAGTACCACACCAATTAATACAAACTAAGCATGGTTAGCTTAGTCATGAGTTTAAACTGATATTTCCCATAAAAGGTGATACTTTGAGTTACAATTTTACAAACTGCATGATTAATGTTTTTTCCTCTTTGCTGCAGATTAGCTGTTTTCTAAGCCATGATTTGTTGTATGAAAATATTGATAATCATTAAGTGGTCTGACAGTTTGTTTTACTATAAAAAAAATCAGCATTTAGAATGAGCAGAAAAAAAATCAAGAAAAAATGCTCCATTGTCATAGTTAGACATAAACAACTTGCTGAAATTGTCACATGTGGCTCTACTGCTTTTTACAAGGAAAAACACTAAAAATATTAACTGTGACTTAGCAGTATCCTGATTTTTCCTAAAAAATAGCAGTGTACTTCCTGTGCTTAGGCACTTGCTACCATATAATGTTTTGCTTGAGTAATATCTTCATTAGATATTTTGATATATGGGAATATATATATAAACCCTTAACGGTATCGATTTTCATGTAACTCCCAGCTCATCAGTTGCATTACTGTGAGTCTATTTTAAAGGCCTGGCCATTGTTTTGTTGGTTTATCACATCTCCCATGGGTGGTAAAGAGCAAACTCATTTAAACCCTCCAATCAGGTTGTGCTCCATGTGCGTTTGGTAGCCACTGTATAGAAAGAAGGGTATATAAGGTATTTTTACCAAGTCATATGTTCTCTTTTTACCTGGGACACAAAGGGATTCAGTATGAACAGGCATGCAGCTTAGAGGTAAAACACCACCATGCTTGTACTGTACATTGTCTTGTAAATATTGTTTTGTGTGTTATTTGCAAGTATGTAACCCTACCTATAAATGTATATTGGGGATGAACTAGGTGTGTTTATGTGAATACTTTTATAGTGATTAGAATTACTTTGCAGTACATATCCACTGAACCTGGTTGACACACTCCTGTGACCAATAGCAGTAAATCTACAGTGTAAGATTAGATCAGCCTTTCTCAACCTCTGATGTGAAAGGAGAGGGCTCATGATGTGAGGGGGGCTCCTTATATAAAGATGAACTCTGATGTGAAGGGGGTACTCTTTTTAGTTTTTGCATGGGGTTCCCCCTTAAAATCCATACCAGACCACTATCTTGGAGAAGGGTCTGCTATCGAATTTTTAGGGACTACGCACAGTTTTCTCCATTTTACATTTTAGACTGGTGTGCCTCAAGATTGACAGAAACAATGTCTGATTTAAGTAACTGCTGCCTTTAACTTCTAGTCTCATGAGATTTTGAGTAGAATTTGGTGATGTATTGCTCTCTGTACTCCTTGCTGAAGAAAAATCTGCAGCGCAATGATCTCCCTGTTTCTTCCTTCATTCTGTGGATCTGTCTTTCACCCCCTTTCTTGCTGCTTCTTGAGTATTCTCCCACCAATCATCAGGGGGGCAGCTTTGACATGTTAAAGCAAAACCCCACTCCTTTTCCAAGATAGCCACCTCCGTACAGAGACACATTGCAGAACAAGTCATTATAAAGACAACAATGGGATAAGCTGCCAGGAGCCTACAGGCAATATGTATAGCTAGTTACCTTTTGGACACAGATTACACACTTCAGGTCCATTTTACAACTTAACTTTAATTTAAATACCGAAATAACCTAATTATGTATATCTAACTGCTTAATGAATAAATGTGAGCTCATACAAATGTCAGAATAAAACCAAATTGTTTGCATTTGTAAAAAAGGTCTACAAATATAAACTGATAACTTGACCTTTAAAATATTATAGAAGAAAACCGAATTAGGAAACAAAATGCACAATGGGGGAATTCACTCAAACTGGAGCAGGCAGAATCTGTAGCAGCTGTGCATAGTAATCAATCAGCTGTTCATCCCCCTTTCCTGCTCTGCCAGGCTGCTACTTGGATCAACCATCTTTTAAGGGATTTTAGGGAAGACACTTTACTTTTTTGGCATTGGGTACCTCCTAAAATTTCTACCAGGCCTAAAGGATATGGTATTAATTGGGGGAGGACCCCATGCTGTTTAAAAGAATTTGAAAAAAAAATGCTTCCTGTTCCTGTGGACTGTCATAAGTTAAAAAGAAAAAAGTCAATTTTCTGCATTTTTCCACATTGACTTTCGCACCAGAATCCCGAAAAAAGGAAAACTCAGAATAAAAACAAATTTGCTTGCCGGCTTACATGTCTACCTTTCACTACCTGTTCAGATTGCAGGTGTTAGAACAGAAAGTATAGATAAATCTCCCTATATTTCTCTATTGTAATAGATATATTTTAATGTCCAGTGTTCTAAATCTTCCCAATAAAAAAAGACTGGAGTTGCACTTTGAATTACATCATTTTTTATTTTCTGGTTTATGATTGTTATTAAATGCAGCACTTTCTATCTAAGCATACTTCAAATTAATCATAGAAATAATTTCTCTGTATTGATAGCCAAATCTAAACGCATTAACAACAGATATGCTTCAAAGAGTGTGTAGTGTTCACCTACCTTTCAGCGAAGTGAAATTTCTAACATCTGTGATCACAAGAGCGTATGTTCACTATAGATCAGTTTGAATACCATTTGGGCTGATATGCTAAAAGAGTTAAGAATCTCCACCATTTGTGAAAACTTTTTGGGAATAGTCACTTTTATTATCCATTGATATGACAAACATGACTGTGACTGGGTATTTAAAGTGGACCAGAATTTGCTTTTTACATTATTTGATAATTAAGGTAAATATTCAAACAATTTTTGAGTGAAGATTCTTAACCGCTTTAGTAAATCAGCCTTCATATCTCTGGATCTGGTATGGTCAAGAACATTTAGACAGGGGCACGGGCACATAAACTAATGTGGATTTGAGACCTAATGCAGCATCATTGCTCTGCATATGTGTATGTAGACTTCAGGGGATGGTAGTATACCTAGAGACTCTAACCTAAACTTACTGTTTTAAGTGTATAATTGTTTAAAGTCCTAAATAAAATACAATCAAGTTATATCAAGTTATTTTTTATTATTATTTTCAAGAAATAATAATGAGATTGTGGGTATTTTTGATTATTTTCTTTCTCAGAGTTTGCATTTGGCTAAATACTCTATAAATATGGAGCTTAACTTTATTTCCTTTTTTGGGGCAAAAATGGTTTGCCATCATGAAACTCTGATTTGCTATTGTATCAGCAGGCAGCAAAAAGAGTAGCAACATTATAATTATCCTCCAGGGGTCACAATTGGGTTATTCATTACAAAGTGAATAAGAAGCTATTTGATTGGAATTTATTCTCATCACATTTAATCATTGAAATTCAGATAAATAAAAGTGGAACATGATCAGACACAGAAATTTGTGCATTGCTTGCTACTTTCATTTGTAAACATTTATCCCCTTACACAAATATTCCTAGGTCTGTGTCTGGAATTCTTTTCACTATCCCTCTGACTTACTGTTTTAATGCATAATTAAGAAGGTCAGAGCTAATGAAGCAATGCAGAGTAAAGTTCAACTATTCCCCAGGCACCACTTATTCTATTAGATCTAAGACATGAATGTCAGACTGGCAGGAGTCAAAGCATGATAACAGAGAACTGGCAAAATCACTGCTCTTAGGCAACCTGTTGAGGTTTACCTGCAGCATCATGTCATTATTAAGTGCCTTATAATAGAAAAAAAGAGAGTTGGTGAGCTAGAACCCCCTTAGCATTGCAAGTGGTTTAATTTCCCAAGAAGTCATAGTATGAAATTAATTTTACAGAGCAAATTCGAACTGTATAATCTGGATTATTATTCGTGCAAGCATGCAGTCTTCAAACAGTACATGAAGCAAAGAAAATATACATAGCTTTAGAATTTTACAGAAAAATAATACAAGCTTTTAAAGATGTTTGTTTATCCACAATAGAACTGTTTACAGTTACATGGCTTGCAAGATTAAATAAAAGACATAATTTTTCATATGTTGCACTGAAGTGACCACTGTACTGTTGTTTACTTATGTATATTTCCCTGTTGATTGCTTTCCTTATTTAAAAACTGCTTCTTTTTGGCGTCTGGTTCCGGCGCCCGATGGAATAGTGGTGTGTGAGAGAGCTCCGTCCCGTTTCTCTTCACTATCCACCGAACACGGACCACGATCACTCTCTGCCGGTCCCCACTGCCAATCGTGACAACTAGACTGACCTGCGGGAGATGGACCAGTTTCTATCGCGGTCGCAGTCAGTGAAACGGAACATCTTGCCGCTGACTGACACGCCACGTGAGGCACCTGATATGGCGGATCACAGTGAGAGCAGAGACAACATGCAGACAGAGGCAACGGGTGAGTCGCCTCCCAATATTCCCCACATGTCTCACTCTGGAGTGGACTATCAATCGCTTGCTTCAGCAGTGGCTTCCTACCTAAAAGGTGATCTGGCCGCCATCATTGCTGACACCATAAAACAACATATGGGAGGGTTGAGCCAGACACTAGAAGCGCAATCCACGCGTATACTTAATGTGGAGCAACGAATGGGGGAGAGGGAAGACCGTATGCGGGGACTACGAGTCACACAGAATGACTCACATAAACAAGTTGGATATCTTTTAGACAAGGTGGACGACCTTGAAAATAGACTGCGACGTAATAACTTAATTGGCTTGCCGGAATCAGTACCCCCGGGAGAAGTGTATACCTTTTGCTCATGCACAATACCCCAGGCTTTAGGCATCCGTGCACCATGCAAAGTGGAGAGGACTCATAGGCTGGGTCAACCCAGGGATCAGCAAAAACCGGGGCCTGTCAAATTTCGCTACTTGGATTTCGCTGAGAGGCGCGAAATACTTATGTCATACCGAGCCCAACACCAACTGACTGCTGGCGGACATAAACTGCTCATATTTGACATAAACTGCTCATGTCATTACCGATGACATGTCTCAGCTCCTCTACACATCTCCTACTTCCCACCTTCAATCCTTTCCTACAGGGAGATGTTTCACAGGGCACTCCCGCATGCCTGATCTGCATTGCAACTGCCACATCTTCTGACTCATCCTCTGGGATTTATCACCCTTGGTGCGCATGGTGCTCAGGGACACCCATGCTTACCAACCAATTTGTATACCACCTCATTATTCCACGAGACTCCTCTCTACACCTCATTAGAAGGGAACCACCTTGAAAGTAGTCACGTGGAACGTGAAAGGTTTGAAATCTCCCCACAAAAGGAACCGTATATTGCATCATCTCAAAAAACTCAAGACAGATATAGCCCTCCTCCAGGAAACACATCTGCAAACATCTGATATCACCATATTACAACGTTCCTGGGTGGGGAAAGCAGTGGGGGCTCCTGCGAAGGGGCGATCAGCCGGAGTGATCACGCTCATTCGCAAATCACTTCCCTGCTCCCTCCTGTCACACTCCTTTGACCCCTCTGAAGGCAGATGGTCCTGTGCCACCATCCAAATTGGTTCCGCGACCATGGATCTATGGAATATATATGGCCCTAATACCCAAAATGAACCCTTCTTCATTTCTCTGCTCTCACGTCTGAACCTATCGGTTACTGCTAAATATCGTGTCGTTGGAGGCGACTTCAAAGCAGTTCCTTTCCCATCGGAAGATAGGTCTGGCTCTTCACGAACAGCCCCACGCTCTACTCCCCCACCATCTTCTGGACGTGACAAGCCCCTCAGCTCATTTATCGCCAACAGTGGGCTAGAAGACACATGGAGACATTTCCCTCTGGAACGGGATTTTACCCATTTTTCCCACGTGCATGGAGTAATGTCACGCATAGACATGATCCTCACTTCATCGAATCTGCCGACGAAAATACGATCGGTGGATATAGAAAACATGGTGATTTCTGATCACTCACCGGTCTCTATTTTGTTTCACAACCTGGAAATTCCGTCCACACCCATGGTTTGGCGTTTCCCGTCATATCTGATACATGATGACACTTTCCAGCAAAATCTATCATTATGGTGGCACGAATATGCTGAATGTAATGCTCAACATGTTGGGGATCCTATTTTATATTGGGAAGCAACGAAAGCTGTATTGCGGGGTAGGATATTAGCTTACTCCACCTCCCGAAAGAAGCTAACCATGCAACAATATAAAGACGCATGCAGGTCGGCCAGAATGGCTTACTCCACGTACAAATCTATCCCTACTGACGAGCACAGACGGTTGTGGGTCCAGGCTAAACAAAATTGTGACCATTGGCTCAGTCAGTATGATATGCAGATTAGGTCTTATAGGGAGGTGGACCTGTTTAAATTTGGTAATAAGGCAGGTCGGCTACTGGCTAACTTGGCTCGGGGAGCTCGTCCCTCCTCTCACATCTTAAACCTAGTAGATGACACAGGGAATGTTCAATCTAACCCTAATACAGTATCTGACATCTTTTCTACTTATTATAGGACCCTTTATGGTGTACCCACTTCCGAATCTGATGGGGGTGAATCCTACCTACGTGATGTGAACTTACCTTCCCTATCGGAGTCAGAAGTGGCAAGCCTTAATGCTGAAATTACTGCCAAAGAAATACAGCATGTGATTGCAGCGTCTCCTCGAGCCAAGGCACCCGGTCCTGACGGTCGTCATCTGATTTTTAAAAATTATTACAGGATGTGACGCCGACATTACTTAACTTGTATAACTTTGTCCTGCGCACCAAACAATACCCACATACTTTCAATGAGGCATTCATTAGGTTGTTATCCAAACCCGACAAGGACCCAATGAGACCAGGATCCTACAGGCCCATTTCACTACTAAATCAGGACGCTAAGTACCTGTCTAAAATTATGGCTGACAGATTAGCTTCCATTTTGCCCATGCTCATAACTCCGGCCCAATCGGGTTTTGTATCTGGGCGTTCAGCACTCACTAACATTAGGAAAGCCATCACAGCCATGGAATTTTCTCGCCTGTCTATGCCTTCTACGCGCCCCACAGCCCTTTTGGCGTTGGACGCGGAAAAGGCATTTGATATTGTCAGCTGGCGGTGGCTACAACAGGTTCTCCGCCATATGGGATTCGAGGGAACATTTCTAAATTATATAGCTACCATGTACACATCCCCATTGGCTCGCATATTTACATCCACCTTTCTTTCTCCCCCGTTTCCCTTACACAGAGGGACACGTCAGGGATGCCCCTTATTCCCGCTGCTTTTCAACTTAGCCATAAACCACTGGCTAGAACACTATCCACTCCAAATCAGTTCTCAGGGCTCCGACTGGGCACTCATAATATACAAACGTTACTTTTTGCAGATTATATTTTGCTCTTTCTATCTGATCCTGAATCTCAGCTGCCAAAAATATTCGAACATGTTAAACTGTTCGGCTCTTTCTCGGGTTTTAAAATTAATGAGGACAAAAGTGAGCTGATGTTTCCTGCATTCCACCCCAGGGAGGAACAATGGGCATCACGCCATTCAATCCAAATTCGCTCCAAGTCAGTTAAGTATCTGGGAATTCAGCTACCCAAAAACACTCAAGAACTATATTCACTCAATTTTACCCCGGTAATACATAAAATCCATCCATCGCATGAGGATTCTACATCCGCAATACCTTGCTATGCAGATAAATGGGCCGCGGTGTTACAGTTGTCACCTGAAGACACCTATGACCTGATGCTTAGAAGCTGGCAGGCTGTCTGCAAGAATATATGTAGCGAACAATGGAGGGAGATACAATTCAAATTAATTAATAGAGCCTACTGCGCCTTTAACTATGGTCCCGCATGCCCACATACTCCCTGGCTTCAAGAGTGTCCGAAATGCCAAGCCCCTCGCCCTAATGTGACACACCTCTTTTGGGAATGTCCCAACATCCACCGATTTTGGGAGACTATACTCAGCAACATATCATTACTATCACCCCACCAAGGAACCCTTACTCCCTCCTATTGAAAAATGGGGAGAATTGTCCCCTGATGCAGCGCTCGCACTAGAGTGAAGATCTGTGGGTGTTAATTTAAGTGTTGGGTGTGCTGCTTCATAGAAGTGCGGACCGGGGTGTCCGCCGTTTGCCAATAGGAACAGAAAAAAGGGGTACAGAAGCGCTACTACCATATAATGACTGGGTAAAACCCTGGAAGGGAATTTAAAACTTACCAAGAAGTGGATGTTGGCGCGTTATCATCGGCGAGGGGTGGATGGATGGGAGTCCTTGGTTGAACCCGACACTCACCCCCACCCACATCTTACCTTCCACCCTCCCCACATCACACAACACAGCCCACCCCACTCCGGCTTACAACCAAGTCGCAGCCATCACCTCTGACCCCGCCCCAGATTCGAACACACTACATCCCACCAACACCGACACCACGCTATCCCCTTCACAGCATTTTTTAGGATTAGGCCCCATGCGCCCCCCAAAAAGAAAAAAACCAGAAGAGGAAGAAGGGGAGGGACACACTCATTTTGTCACAAAAGAGAAAGACAGTCCCTAAACAATCCACAGTAAAAATCTTCAACCTTTCCAACCACACTTTGACCCCCCAAAAAGAAACATTACTTTAAAAAGGTCTAAATTTCGCACCTGATATCAATCCCAACCCTTTACCTTGTTCAAAGACCTCACCGCCACCAAAATTGTTCAAAATTCCACCGCCACCACTTTCAACACAGCCCTTCCATCCCACTTTCTGTGTCACCACTTAAGATGATACCTTTCCGTTCTTACCTCACCCTCTTCCTCCAACACCATTTCTTACATTTTCAATCATTTACCATTTTCAGTGTATATATACATATTTTTTCCTCCATCTTTTTCTGTATTATTTTTCTTCATTTTATGTTATTTTATTTTTATTTAATTCTTCATTATTTTATTTTCTTCTTTCTTTCTCTCTTTAATTCTCTTTATTTATTTATTTTTCTTGAATTATTTATTTTCATTCTTATTCTCATTTTCTTTTCTTTTCACCCTTGCTGCATCTGCCCCCTCACCACCCCACCCCCCACTTCGCCATTCATCCCCCCATCGCCAAGCACACATTTACATTACATAGTATTTGAGGTTGAATAAAGACATTAGTCCATCAAGTCCAACCTATTAGGATCTATTGCCACATCGCATACACCTCTGTTCTTTCACCCTCCACAGGATTCATCCCTTAGACACACCGCTCGCTGTCCCGGGCCCACTGCTCGTGCCCTCGAGCGGTGTAGTCTCATCACGCCCTCCGGCTCTCCTAGCCGCATCGTCCATCTCCAGGCAACCACTCCAAACAGCTGCTTTCCCCCTGACACCCGCCGCTTGTCAGCGAGCGACTCAGTCTCCGCCCCCGATCCTCCCGGCGTCCAGGCTCACAGCCACTGTCCTCATCCAGCCGCCTGTCACAATTCTGCAGGCTACTCCACACAGCTCAGCACCCGAGCTATAGCCCACTTTTCTGTCTACATCCACCAAGCCCTCTTCTCACTATGCAATCAGCATTTCTCCCCCCCTACCCAATACCCCTGGCACACACAGCATCTGGACACAGGCTCCCACTGACACAGAGCCCCCCTCAGGTCCCAACGGCAGTAACATACCCATACACCCCCATCTGCGTTCACACATTTTGGATTACCCATCACTCCCACCAACCAAGGACTCCCATCCATCCACCCCTCGCCGTTGATAACGCGCCAACATCCACTTCTTGGTAAGTTTTAAATTCCCTTCCAGGGTTTTACCCAGTCATTATATGGTAGTAGCGCTTCTGTACCCCTTTTTTCTGTTACTCCCTATTGTCTATTCCAGATACCACAAAACTTCTCCACTAATTCCCGCTCGTCATTGACTCAATGGGAACATCTTTGCCTTTTGGCGGCTAAAAAATAAATTCTTAGAGCCTGGCTTCTAAACGCTTCTCCCACACTAGCAGATGTTAAAACAACATTACACCGCCTTATGCTCATTCAGAAACTCGATACCAAGCACAACCAACACTTAACTGACAGGTTCTTTAGGACATGGACACAGTATCTAATACATGAATTGACCACACCTCAATTGAAAGATGTGATGTCGCTGTTTCAATATTCCAAATGGTATTTACTGGCCAAGACCGAGGGATCGCTGGGTGCACTGGATGTATTATGAAATCTCTGTGCTATCTATCTATCTCCATGGGTTCCTAAGGTTTAGAGCCATTGCACCCATATAGGGCTGAATGGGGGAGAGTCCCAATGTTATCAAACCTCCTCCCCCCCATGCTTCACTGATCAACCTACCTTTCACGAAATTTCTTAGGTAATTACCCAGTTGTTAGACATTAACAGTTGCCTTGCTCTTCGACCATGCCTGTTTACAGCTAATGTACTTGGACACAGACAATAGTCAGTGAATTTGCAGTTAGTAAACACACTTTATCCTCCACCCCACCCCTCCCAAATGTCTCATATCATCTTGCTTACTTGCAGTTATTTGTTACTATAGAGATGCACTATAAACAACCAGATGTATTCATTAATGTTCTGTTCAACGTATTTGATGGTTACTATTTCATTGTATTTACATGAGGCAAATATCTGGGTGGTCGGACGACCCTCAGAGTGTACCTCTCTTGGATTGAACCTACAATGATTACTGTATGTTTTGTATCTTGTATACCACAATAAAGATATACTTGCTTAAAAAAAAAACTGTTTCTATACTGCTAAATGTTGTAGGATGTGGCAAGATCTGTGAAGGTGCCCATTAACCTTAGTTCCCAACATCTAAAAATTTCACAGATTCAAGAAAAAGCTGGGTCATCTACAGTGTGTGCACAATTATTAGGCAAGTGACAGTTGAAAAATTGTACAAAGTCTTTCAGAGGGATGCAGCACTCTTGAAATTGCCAAGATATTGAGGCGAGATCACAGAACCCTCAAGTTTTTTGTTGCAAATAGTAAACAGGGTCACAAGAAACAGGTTGTTAAAGAATGATGCAAATTAACTGCCAAGGATTTGAGAAGAATCAAACGTGAAGCTACCAGGAACCCATTATCCTCCAGTGCTGTCATATTCCAGGACTGCAACCTACCTGGAGTGCCCAGAAGTACAAGGTGTTCAGTGCTCAGAGACATGGCCAAGGTAAGGAAGGATGAAACCCGACCACCACTGAACAAACGTCAAGATGCAGACTTTTTCCTGTACCACTGCTTGAATAAAGTGTCCTCTAAAACCTAGGTTTTGGAGTTGATTTTGAGTCCATCTTCAACCCGAAAAGGTCCGACTAGCTCGGGCCCATTAATCTGGTCTGTCAAGAGTCACTCTCATCTTATCAGTCCATAAAACCTGTCTTCAGATATTTCTTGGCCCAGTCTTGACGTTTGCCAATTTGAATTCAGATTTTCTGAAACCTGAGGCTGTTATAATGGCAGACAGGAATGTATTTAGCATGTACACTGTCCCAGGAAGAGGTCTAGTAATTAAATGCATTGGATAGGCATGTAGATGCTGACATCATTAAGTTTGGACGGTACTAAGGGAGTTACTGACTGATGGCATCACTACTGTGGTTATAGTGATTCATGATTGCTTTTATGTAAGTGCTTTATCTTCTTTTAAATAAAAGTGATTTTAATTGACCACACTATGGAACTCCTTGTATTCTTCATAACCATTGATGAAATGAGTGAGCACACATGTTGGCAGAGGAGGTGACCATGGAAGGTAATAGTGATGGAAAGGAATATCCGAGAGTAAGTGAGCAGCAAAAGAGAAGAGTAGAGAGCTCTTCCATCTATACCGAGGAGGGCAGGACAACAAGAGACGGTGAAACGGAAGTGGCATGACCCATCAGCTTGTCATAATATTCTTCTTACAACCATTTATAATTTTATGGTTGGTCCATTCTGGTGAGTGTGGAGTGTTGGATTTCATGGAATGCTTTGCATTATTCCACTACACACAGTTGTGGACTGGTTTTACAGTAATAAACACGTTGGTAGAAGAAAATGTATTGAGGACTTTTGCACAGTATATTATGAGAATGAGAGTATACGATTGATATATAGTAATTGTGTAAGGGGTATTATATGCTTCATGAAGTGTATTGTGATTGGGGCTAGTTTGGGATTATTGATCGCAGTGCACTTTTGTATTTTATGTAATATCACAGTGTTTATTCACTGATAGCACAGCAGCTGTAGAGATCACTAAATTATAGTAGTAGGATTATATTGCAATGGTTAATAGCTGGCTATGTGCCTGCTACATGCTGACTTTGTTTCACAGGAGTACATTAGTAAATATACTCCTGTGACCCAAAAGACAACTAAAGGCAAAAACAGGGTTGGATATACAGTAGTTCTCTTTTAAATATTTGGATCTGAAGTTTCAATACTAGTGACAGTGTGTAATAGTGCAGGGTGACTGGTCTTGTATCTGTCCTATCCTCTAGTTTTCTGCAGGCAGCCTGTAGTGGATGGGCCTGCAAGTTTCCTTCCACAGCTCTGGTCTCTGCACTGACTATGTGCAGCACAATGATAATGTCACTGCTGCTTATACAAGGTAAGGCTGTGTTTGCTAAGGCATTTAGTGTATACAAAAGATTTATATTCTTTGTGACTATGGAGTAATATATTGAAATTAAGGCTTTTGTGTCCAGAGTTCAGCTTTAAAATTTGCTTTAAAGAGTAGTGGTATTAAATGTTAGTGAATCCGTGATTGTATGATGTATGCAAATGGCTGGCTAGTGTAATGTATATTGTTCTTATTTAAAATCCATTTTTTAGGTAAGTGTATAAATATACTGAATGCAATGACCAGTCTTATTAAAAAGGCATTCGAGGAGGTAGACAGCATTAACAGCATGTGGTTGACATTCACAGCATTGAATTCTAAGGCACATAGAAATCCTTTAAAAACTCAACATAGCTCAAATATTTTAACTGTATTCTAAATATTATCTGACAGTAAACCTTGTGGTACTTACTACAATTTTTAATGCTTAAAGATTGCAATTCTGTGGGCTTAGATCTAACCTATATAATTCATTTTACTTTACCCTCAAAAAAAGTTTTACTAAACCAATTATTTTAATTAGATGATTCTCAAGGGAAGAAGCAGAGGATTAGAGACATGATGCAAAGCATTGTATATTAATGCTAATGGGAGTTTGAAATCAAACAGGAGATTATCGCATTATATTTATAAATCTTTACATAGTAAAAAATGCAATTATTTTTGGATTGTTCAGGAACAGAAAATAATTCATTTCTTGCCTACTTTAAATTCATGTTTTTTTGGAAATAAACAATTTTTGTTTACATGGTTGATCTGTTTTAATGCATTTGGATAAACTTTAATTTTTACATTTTGACTGTAAAGCAATACAGTGTTGTAAAATATGAATTAAGAGATAAGCAGTTACAAAACATTATTTATGTTTCTGTTATAAAAAAAAAAACTGTCAAAGTATAGTTTGGCAATTATAGCAAATATTCACTTCAGATTTGAGTAAATAGAACCATTCTTGTACTGACAGGTAGTTATTGTTTATGCAAATTGGATACTAGTCAAATTCATGGAATCCTGCAAATAAATCTTTAGTAATGTAGAAACATAACTAACATACTGTACACTCATTTCAATTATGTAACACACAGAGCAAAATTATTTTGACAAGTATGAACTTGCCAGATATCATCTGAATGTTATTGGTTATTGACAATAAGATTATTAAGTTATGAGCATATCTAAATGCAAAAAACATACACTGGAATGTATTCTATTTCCTTTACACCACCAACTGTTTTAGTTGTTTTCCTACACTATTGTTCATTTAACTTGTTAACTAATATATTTATATTAAAGGACAATTATTATTAAATATTCTGTTATATTTATTTCACATATACTATAGATAATAGAGCCAATATGCTTTATGCATATTGTTTTTATATGTTTGTTGTTACTGTTAAAATGCGCTTATTTACCACTTTTTTATTTTTTTTAAATGTTTTTTGTCGAATAAAGTTTATTGAATAAAAGTAAACAATTGTACAGTCTGCACACAAAGTAGCAGAAACACAGTAGTATAAACTATTTCTACGTAAATGCTGCCCGCACGGGAAACTGTACATGGGGAGAGCTAAAAAAAAGGCAGTGGAGGACAGGGGGACAGAAAACAGGTATAAGAGCATGTCTTCAATAGAATGGTAAAGACATCTAATAGGAGGATCGCTGGCAATGGAAAATTTGAAATTATGTCCATTTAGAGGCACAGTATAACCCAAGCACAGTGGATAGGAACACAGAGTGGAGTGTCCCCATGTCCCTAATCTATAAAGCTTTATTATAAAAAATGCAGTATACCCCACCTATGTCTCTATAACTGTGGATACAAAACATTAACTTACACATTAATGTCTCCCATGAATGAGTACAGGAGACTAGCATCAACTGGAAGGGAAAATGAAGGCAGAAACAAGTAGATTCCAGAAAAGGAGGGGAAGCTTAGAAGTGCCTTGAGAGAAAAGGAAAGAGGATACTAGAAGGTATTCTATCTTGGGAAATATGTATAAGCTCCTCCATCTCTGCAATTTTATCTGTGATTGCATACCAATACTTCAAAGATGGAGGAATACCCCAGTAATAGCAGTGATATATTTTACAATTTCTGGCCAGAACTTATGTATGATCAGACAGGTCCACCAAAGGGTGGAAGAAGGTGCCTTCAGCTTGATGACCCCTCCAGCATAGGCTATCACGAGATGGGTAGAGTTTTTTCAAAATAGAAAAGACTTGATACCATCTAGACTGGATTTGAAAGTTTTTTTTAAAAAGCTTAATGGCAAGTCTTTTGGATCAGAATAGTCCAGAAGGTAGTGTCTTTCATAAAAGGTACTGGGGAAAATGCTCAATTTTCTAAGATTTGGGTAAGGGGGCTGGGGCAAGATGAAATGTTATCTTACTGACAGAGCTGTCTAAAAAACTTTGTGGTAATGTGGTACCAAAGAAATGAATGAATCAGGAAAGCATTTGGGAGAAATTTTGGATCAATCCATGGGGAGATTTGTGCAGGGATGTGATAAAGTGAGTGTTCTAAAGAAACCCATGCTTTCATGAAACTATGAATATTCCAATCTAACAGTCTGATTTATGGGCTGTAAGAATTCTTAGTGTGATCCTTGTTTTTTTGTGGCCCCAAAGGAATGTGTGAAATAGAGTTGATAGAATGAAAGAAGGCATTCGGTAGATGAATTGACATGGTCTGTAGAAAATATAGGGTCCTTGGTGCCAGATTCAACTTCAGAATAATGGCTCTACTGAACCATGAGAAAGTATGAGAAAGGAGATCTATCCCACCAGGTCAGGTCTTGATAGATAGTTCAGTTGATAGAGACTGCAAAGATTAGGTGTAAGTTGGATACGTAGGTAAGTAATTAAGGTTAATTTCCAGCTGAAGGGAAAGCTAATTTGGCAATCCAGCATGGTATCCCTTGGCAAAAAAATATTGAGTGCAAAAGACTTGCCAAAGGCAGCGAGTGAATAACCCAGCCAAAGTGAACAGAGCGGAACGACGTTCGACTATTTACTCTGGCTCAGAACAGCTGATTTCAGCCGTACATCGGCTAAAATCAGCCGCACATCGGATGTACATGTGCTCTGCATGTTCGGCTGAGCCGAAGTGCAGAGGGACTTCGACTCAGCCAATCCAACATCTGGATCAGCTGAGCCGAAGCTCCGGCAGCTCACTCGCTTCTCTTCGCCCCTATTCTCATAGGGGCCCAATAGCCGAATGCCGCCGAACGGCATTCGGCTCGGGCTATTCTGCTTGATACCTCCGTGGTACTGAGCAGAATAGAAAATAAGCTAAAAGAGTGGGCAAAAAAAGAAGGTTGAAACAATATTTTAAAAATTTCAACAAATAGTAAAATTGAAAAATAAAGATATTTTAAAAAGGAAAAAGAAAATAATAATAAAAAAAGAAAAACAATTGGGCAGAGATAGCAGTGACAGCTAGCAGCGCCCAACTATTTCCTTTTGGCCGCCACCTGCTAGAGTTTTCTAACAGATCCCAGCCAATGAATAACAACTGCCCATATTGTTATTGTTTAATGACAGATCAGTCATTTGGGGATGCTGATCTGCCATTACAACTTCGGCTCAGTTGACTGAACTGAAGGGCCCCAGCGGCCGAAGAGAGCCGAAAAATCAGCCGAAGCTACGGCTGTATCCTTTGGCTCACTAGTGAATAACCCCCTTAGTGTAGGTAGTTTTAAAATTGGACAAGGATTGTAAAATTTCCAGAAGTAACAGTAAGTTGGGAAGTGATATCCTTGGATGGGATAGAGTGGAAAACAGATTGTCTGCAAAAGCCGCAAGTTTATATTGCCGCTGCCCCAACACCAACCCTCATGTGTCCTGTGTGGACCTAATTTGTCTCATGAAAGGTACTGGCATCAAGATAAATATCAAGGCTGACAATTGGCATCCCTGTCTTGTCCAATTAGTGAGGCTGATGGTGTCCAACAGGTGGCCATTGACTCACATCATATGTCTTATTACATATATCTTATTCTCAGCCAGTAAGAACATAAGACATATCATCTTCTTTAGGCCTCTTCTGGATCTTAAGTGCTGAGTCTTTTTGTCATAGCCAATATGTGCTATAGAGCTGAATACCGCTGGAGGAATATTTTTACAAGATTGGAAATGTGGTAAAGCAGGGTAAAAGGAAAAAATCCCTCACAGTAGGTTAAGGTTTAGGTCCCCACTTGTAGATGGCGAGGGTAAAAAATCTGTGAACAATTTACTCAATGGCTCTGTGCTGTTTTCCCAAGGCTCCTCTAGTTAAATATGTCATGGCCGCTCCTCAGTTGGTAGGTGGACAATATTTGCTTGCCATCTAGCTCTCACAGCTAGGGATTTGGACCACAAGGATGAAGTGGGGTTTGCTTTTGCAAATTGCAGAGCTGCAACAAGGCCCATTGCCTATCTTCTTGGCATATATTCATAGTTACATAGTATTTGAGGTTGAATAAAGACATTAGTCCATCAAGTCCAACCTATTAGGATCTCATTCTAGGAGTACCTTTACCCCTGTATATTACGGTATCGCCCCGCCTTTGTTGAACCCAATTTATTAACCTGTATTCGATACAGGTTAATAAATTGGCGCTGTGAACCATAAAAGAAAAATCAGCACACAACAGACATACAGTTCCACCTGCAGTTATTTAAGAGGGCACTGTCAAATTATATTTCAATACTTTATACAACAATAAACAAGAATTGATTAGCACCTCTGTGACATTGCAATAAAATCAATCTTTAATAGAAAATCTTCATAAGAACATCTGATGGCCATACAGATACATCACCTTTGTATATAATAGGATGTATTGCACAATGAGATCCAAATTAGCTTTAATGATTGGTGATAAAAATATTCACATAAGGCACAGCAAATTATTTCCTATATAGTTACATTTCAGCTAGTGTTATGAATTCCACTGCTCTCGAACCAGGCATATAGACACTGTGCTTAGCTAAATAAAGTACTGTAAGCATCCAGGAATCAAAGTTCCTATTGACAAAAACAATCAGCCATTCATAAATCGTGCACAAAGCACAGCAAATTACTTTCTGTGTATTGCGGGTTCAGCAAGCATAATGGATTACATCACTCTAAAATACAGACATGCGTATTCTGTGCTCAACTAAATCAAATGCAATAGCATCCAGGAGTCAAAGTTGCTGCTGCCAACAACAGTCCATTGTGCATTATTCCCCTAGTCCAGGGGTAGCAAACCTCAGGCCCTCCAGCTGTGGTAAACCTACAAATCCCATGATGCATCTCTCTTCGGGAGTCATGTCTGTGGCTGTGAGAATCTTGCAATGCCTCATGGGATTTGTAGTCCCACCACAGCTCGAGGGCCAGAGGTTTGTTGCCCCTGTCCTAGTCAAATGACAGTATGTTCATCTAAACTGGTTCTTTGTCAAGTCACAGGAAGTAATGCATAGCCAAACTTTATCTAAAGCCGAACTCCCACACTCTAACACTACATGCGATTAACTCTTAATGCACAATATACCCTTTCATATATTGTCCCTTGCTCTTATTGCTGCTTTATCTATTGCTGCTTTATCTATACAGCAAGAAGGCCAGAATTAATGATCGTAAGATTGAGCAGTACAATGTGAAGGAGATAGGAGAGCATTACTCCAGCCTTGCATGCCCGCTTATACAGCCAATTTAGAATTTTCCACCAAATTAATGGAGTGAGAGCACCACATCCCTATTAATTAATCTTCAAACAGTAAAGTTCAACAGTGGGACTTTTCAGGTGCTACAGCAATACAACCACTCAGATAAAAAATACATTTTATTTATGATTCTATTAAAATATAAACAATGACGTATAAGTAATCAAATTTAAAAAACAGCCTAAGTAGTATGCTGCAGAATTGCTTAGTCTCCTGTGAATATGGCTTCATATACATCCAACATCTAAATGACTACCACATATCATTCTAGATATGAAAGGACAGGGATCTCAACTGTTAGAGGAAAGGTCCAGGGAGCACCGGAGTTTTAAGGGGTAAGGCTCACCAGTCATATACTTACTTACTATACAGACGTTTACGTAATAAGTCTAAGTCTAATTAATAAGTGACATACGGGTCTATTCACTAAGCTGCCGTAGGCAGCCGAGTGAATGATCGACCTGAAGTGAAGTGAGCCGAACACTGTTCAGCTATTCACTTCAGGCTGGTACAGCTGATTTCAGCCGTATATCGGCTGAAATAAGCCGTACATCAGGTTGCTTCGCATGGCTTAGGGTCGGCTCAGCAGAATGAGTTCGACTCAGCCGATCCAACATCTGGATCAGCTGAGCCGAACCTCCGGCAGGCTACTCACTGCTGTTCGGCCTATTCCTATAAATGCCGAACAGCAGTGAGTGAATAGCCGAATGCCGCTGAGCCCTCAGAGGGACCAAGCAGAACAGAAAAATAGTTTTTAAAGTTTTTAAAAAAGTAAATAGAAAAAATGATTGTGGGGAGCTAGCAATGACAGCTAGCTCCGCCCAATAGTTTTCTATTGTCAGGACAGTAACACTCTGGTCAATTTGATTGGTGTTCAGGCAAGAGCCCTCAAAGGTTTGCAGGAAAATGATTTTATCATAATCAAACCCTTGGATAAAGGCAGCAACATTGTTGTAATAGATAGACATCAGTCTGAATAAATGTGTTATAACATTAAAATAAAATATTGAGTGTTATCATAAAATTTCAGCTAACCAAGTACAGGCAAGTTTGCAGAAATGGTACATGCAGCATATGACCATTCCCTGATAGATAAAAAAAAACCTTAGAGTATTTACTTGTTAAAAACCCTAAGACCCCAACATTTTATCCTTTACCCAAGATGCATAAAAATCTAACTGCTCTGCCAGGGGGACCTATTGTGTCTGGGATAGAAAGTTACTCAGCAAATGTGAGCAAGTCAGATGACAATGTATTGAGACCCCACATTGTAGATTTGCCATCTTACACCAAGAATAAAATTGATATGTTAAAAATTCTTGAAGGGGTGACTGTTCCCAGGTGCTTTTGGTAGCCATTGATGTAGAGGCACTGTATGGTAGCATTCCAAATGATAAGGGTTTACCGGTATTGATAGCTTTTCAAAAGAAAAGGGACAATACAGTTGACCATATATTGCCTTCGTGTTAAATATTCTTAACACACTCTGACAAGAAATGTACCCATATTTACAGTACTACATAGGCTAATGTCTTATGGATTTGATTATTATCATTGTATCTGTATGTAATTATATGTCATTTTTTTTACATTTTAATAGAATCATGAAAAAGATTGAATTTTTATATGAGTGGATGCATCACTGTAGCACCTGGAAAGTACAACTTTTGAGCTTTATTGACAGGTAATTTAGAAGCAGACCTAAGGGGAGTATAAAGGGGATACAAGTGACTGTGAGAGAGAAGGAGAAAGGGAACAAGGGAAGGAGAAAAAGAGAATGAGAGAGGAGAGATAGCATAAGAGAAGGAGAAAGGGACCAAGAGAGAGAAACGGAATAAGACAGAAAGTGAATAAGAAAGAAAGGCTGGGAGAAAGAGAGGAAAAGAATGAGAGAGTGAGAGAACAAATGAGAGAGAAAAATAATGAGAGAGAGTTTTTTTGGGTGGTGACACAAGATAAAACTTGACATTTTGAGCCCTGACCTAAGGTATATTTAACATTTCTTGGCAAAACATTTGTGGATTAAGGTAAATGTATAACTTGATCTGCTTTCAATTAACCCCTTCGTGACTGACGACGTACAGTGTATGTCGCCAGCATCGGGGCTGTTTAAACAGACTCCCGGCGACTTTTGCCGCCGGGACTCTGTTTAAACATGTAGAGCCGACTGTCACATACATGTGAAAAAGTTGGCAATTAGCTCATCCCTCACCATGCATCTAGACTCTGTGGTCTGGTAGACATGGCAGACAGGGATGCCACAGTTCTGGCTTCCTCTTCTCAGTCGGCTGCAATGACTTATGCCATTGCATGCAGATGTTATAGAGTACACAACAGGCCATAATAATCCTGGCAGCCTTCTGAGTAAAGTACAGAGGCTCACCCCCAGACCGGATCAAGCAGAGAAACTGGTTTACTAGAAAGAGGAAAAAAAGATAACATTAATTTAAACCTATACGCATTTTAAGGATAGTAAACATGATGATAATATGTGTGAATAGGTTTAGTCATTGTGAAATCCGCTTCAAATTATTCACTCAGTGAGCATTCTACTAGATGACTAGTTACCCTCTGTTCCCTTACAATTACAATGAGAAGATTTTTACATCCTAAATAATTTTTACACATATCTTCACTTTATTATTTTATCATTTACAAAAATGTCCAAAGTTACAGATCTTGTAATTAACGAAGATCTAAGTTGCAATAATAGTTTTCTGCAAAAACAAAAACCACCAATATTTCAGAGATAGAGTATTTGTAACACAGCGCTAGAGATGGAGTCAACAAAATGTGTGTAGATGTTCACAGATTGGGTTAAGTGATCAATGTATATCAATGTTTAAATTATGTGTGTTAGAAACAATCATAAAAAGTAAACAAAAAAAGTTGAATTGTATCAATGTGTGAACAACATGAGTGAGCAATTAACTGAAGGTTAAGTGTAGCTTATAGCTAATAAATATTAATGACATTCAAACATAGGTGAATAATCGTGATAAACTTAGATGACAAAAAATAAAAATAGATAGTAAAATTAAATAATAATAAGATGGATAAAGTCAGCTTCGATTAAGATTAAGTAATAATAAATAAAATTAGATGATAGTAGATAGATGAAATCAGCTTCGATTAGTGAGTATAATACGGCATTACCACTTCATTGAAATATATAACACAGTATCAGAAAAAACGTCTCAAAAAGATTACAGTGGATAATCTGTGACAGTTTTTTAAAAGATCTGACAAAAAAATCTAATAACCCAAAAAATCGGAAGAATAGCATTCAGTGATCTATATTGATCTTGAATTATTTCTTTAAATAAGTGAAGGCGATGCCAGAGACAGCAATGTTCAATGAGCGATATGAAGAGTAGATTTCAAAAAATAGGCAATGTAAAAACAGGAGAAAGGGGGGGGGCAGAAGACGGATGATTGTTGGTTCCTATCTCCTTAGTCCGACAGCCCCCTTAGTAATGGGTACTCACCGGGTTACGGTGGATATGCGCAGATATCAGGGTCTTGATGATATGGTACCCGATCCCGTCCTGCCTTCGGGTATATTCTTCCCGCGTTAGAATCGGGCAGTAGGAGAGATGTTTTCCGGCTGCAGTGCGGTTCAGAGACACTGTTGCCCTTTTTTTCAAGATGACAGACAATATGGAAGCTTAGCAGACACAAACAAATCCCCCCACCCCTAATTAAAATGATAACATTTGAATAATATTATTAAAATATAACCCACCTGAGAGCCTAGGAATTTCCGCATGCTGATCCAGTCACCTGAATTCTGAAACATCAAACATACAGTATATGCGGTATGCAGGAACGGTCAATACTGAACATAATTATGCATGCAACAGGCTGGAAGTGATGTTGCCATGAAACTGGAAATAATGTGGAACAAGGTAGATCTTAGGGAAAAGAACAGGAACTGGAAGTGATGTATGGCAAAGGTGGATCATGAGGGAGATAAATGTTATGCAAATGTAAGAGGGATCTTAGAGCGTCCCTCTACAAATATAAAAAATAGGTCAAACAAAATGACAAAGAAACAGAGAGTCTAACAACAATTTTTTTTAAGCAACTGAAAAATCAATAGAATAGAACACAACTATCTTCCACTAGAAATAACAATGTTAAGGGAGCACTCCACCACTTCAGAAGAAAATGCAAAATTCTACTAAGAAAAGGGAAACAAAAAAGAAAATAATGGAAAAAAAATAAAGGAAGGAAAAAAGGGGATCCTGCATTGGAATTCCCAGGCTTAACAGGAGATAAGCAACATAAATAATAAGAAAACAATTAGACAACAAATCAAAACATAGTAGTCCAACAAAAAACAATATCCTCAGACAAATATTACTACATCATCAATGATTTAAGGATACTGTAAAACACTACAACGACCACACCTATAAAAAAGCACAGGAGTGAGACCTTAGTGCCACCATCTGCAGGGAATGTATGAGGGAGAATCAAAAGGTAAAGGCAATTTAAAAATTACACCCTAATCAGAACAGAGAAAAGCTTGCGCAATGCACCATATTTATATAGCCTGTTGGATAGTCTTACCATGCACAGTTGAACTTTAGTCGAGTGGTAGTCAACTGGACAGAAACATGCACACTCTATTGCGAGATTACACCATCGAAGAACAACATGTCATAGTGAGCTTTCTTTGGGCAGAGGGACTGAAACCAGTGGAAATTCACCATTGGATGTTGGCCCAGTATGGTTATAGCACCATGTATTAATGAAAGGTTTATAAGTGGGTTCCCAAACAGCTTACAGAGTTGCAACAGAGTTTTGTTTCTGTCACCACCGCTATACAAATCTAGGACAGGGGACCTGGTCAATAACCTTCCCCCATAATTCATGAATCTAACAAAATGTACCGCAACAGATTCATCTCTATATAATTTGTTTCTGCAAAGAGTGGCACCCAAGTGCCAAACTGATGTCACACCTGTGCTTCTGAAAATGCTATTTGAAAGGTCCAGTAATCTTCCCAATATAGACCAATGAGAAGGGGCACTTCAAGAAATAAATACAATATTCCATATTACAAATAAAACGTATAGCAGAAAATAAATAAAAATATTTAAAAAAATAGAGAATAGACATCATCCCTTTTTTGTCAAAAATTCTGAATGCTTTCTTATATTTCTCAACTGGATCTGCTGTAATTAGAAGGTTATAAAGGAGTCGTGCAGAAAGTGTAAAATATTTTCTCCCTGCTAGTTAGAATCAGCATGGGACACTGCAGCTGTCACAAACTGGCTCTAAGACCAGAGCTGAGTGATCATATAACCATTGCTGTGCTCTTGGCATCTTCTCCCCACGGAGAACAGAGTCTCTTACACTGATTACTGCAGCTGATTATTTACAGCTGTGACTTAAACAGCCAAGGTGTGCCGGGGCATTGTGCAGTCAGCAGATAGTCCGCTATCTGCTGACTTTGGGTCACAGGAGTACATTAGTAAATGTACTCCTGTGAGCCAAAAGAAAAGTAAAGTAAAAAAAAGGTTTGACTTTACATGTTTTTTAAGATCTTTACTACCAGAATACACAGCTAAATATCTTATTGTAGAGTTTCCTATATTTCTGGTTTTTATGGGCTTCAAGGCCCACAAGGAGTGCACTCCTTTAAAGTATAGCCAGATTGTTTTAAGTCCAGAAAGTCTTACCCAGCCCTTGGCAAAATGTATTGATTCTTACTTGCAGCCTCATGTGTTAAAACTTCTATTATATGTGAAGGATACTGGGAATTTAACAAAACGAAATTGAATTACATTTGATAAGGGCATGTTTCTAGTATGGACATCTATTTTTTTTATTTATTTTGAAAGGTAGTCTCCTTGAGTTTAAATAATTTTTAGTTTCTGAATTAAATTTTTCCAACAACTGAATTTAATCCAGAAATGCCATGTAGATTTTTTTTGTTCATGCTGCAGTGTCAGTTAATTCTCAGGGACAGATTGCCGCCAGTTTATGTTTAAAACTCACAGACTAGAGCACAATCCTTCATTATTTGGGTGTTCATCCCTGACATCTAGTTGAAAATTTACCAATGTCTTAATGTGTGAGAATTTTTCATATCTGCTCCAGGATGGAGTAATTAAATAAGCAAATTGAAAGGATGTGTGAAATATTTCTTGAGAAAGGGTTCCCCAGTCAGAACTAGAAAAGGTGCTTACTCAGGCACATGAGATTGCACACTTTAAAGTAGGGTACACAGCATTTTTTCTACACAAAGTTGTCAATTAATAAAATATATATAACACAAAGCATAGGCATCCTTAGAATTACACTCAAAAATACATTCTGCTACTCCTCCTGTGTATGGGGGATACCATGCATGTGAGACTTTTTAGCAGTGTAGCCGCATAGAGGGGCCCAAAATCCAAGGAGCACCTTGAGGCTTTCATGGGGCATAAATTACACATGTGATTCTCTGACTACCTATCACATTTTTGGAGGCCCTAAAGTGCCAGGCCAGTAGAAACCCCAAGAAAATGACCCCATTTTGCAAAGCAGACAGCCCAAAATATTTATTAAGAGGCATTGTGAATTTTTTAAAGATATAACTTTTGCCACTTTTTTAGAAAGTTAAAAATATTTTTTTTTTACAACATCAATTCAGAATATCTAACACAAAGCATAGTCAACCTTATAATTATACCCCAAAACACACTCTGCTACTGTTTTTAAGTACGGGGATATCACATATGTGAGACTTTTTTGCGACCCTATTCTCTCAAGCCAAGCAGGCCTACTGCTACTTGGCTAACCCCAGAGACATGGTCAGCATGCAGGCCAAGGTCAGTTCAGGTGGCAGGTAGAGATGTGGTCAGTATGCAAGCCAAGGTCAGTTCAGGCTGCAGGCATAGACATGGTCAGTATGCAGGCCAAGGTCAGTTCAGGCGGCAGGCAGAGACGTTGTCAATATGCAGGCCAAGGTCAGTTCAGGCGGCAAGCAGAGACATGGTCAGTATGCTGGCCAAGGTCAGTTCAGGTGGCAGGCAGAGACGTGGCCAGTATGCGGGCAAAGGTTCAGTGCAGTGGCAGCGGAAACGTGGAAGTCAATACACATGAGATCTGGTACAGCAGCTAGTCAAGCACAGAGAAACATCTTCACTATACCTAAAAACTAATATTGCAGTGAGGTATGGTAGAGATGGAAGCAATTTTTGATGCAGAGGCCAGGTTTTGAGGGACAGTTGGGACAATGATAACGTGTACCCTGCCTCATTCCTTTTTTGCAACACACGCGGCATATTTTTGGAGGTGTCTGGTCTACTGGGGTGGGAGGGATCAGATAGGGGAATTGTTTGTCATGTAGCCTGCTGACTGCATCAGACTGAAGACTTCCAGCAGCAGGGCCTTCCTGGTAAATTAGGGCTGTTATAATTTATTCTTGATATTTTAGGTAAGACCATGTGACTTGTAAGTCACATAAGAATTGTACATCGCCAATTGAAAAAGATAAACGAAAACATTTTTGTACCAGTGAATGGATTTTCTGGTTTCCAAGTAGGGCTGCATCATCTGTTTGTTGAAGTCTACACCACCCATATACAGATTGTATTCATAGACACTCAGAGCTTTTTAAAACAGGCCAGATCTTCCTTGGATTTCCACGGAGGAATCGGGGTGAATGGATGACAGCATTTAAACACCCCGTTTGTCCTTCCATTTGCGGGCTAAAAGTTCCCCATTCCTCAAACTGGCTGACTCCCCCCTTATCAGCTTTCTGCGGACTAGTTTTTGAGAAAAGCCAATCCGATTTGGTCGCATTGTACCACAGGCTAAGGTTTTTTTGAGGAAGAGGTGTTTGAATAGGGGCACGCTGCTGTAAAAATTGTCCACATAGAGGTGGTATCCCTGGTGGAATAGGGGTGACAATAGGTCCCACACAATTCTTCCACAGACTCCCATGTAAGATGGGCATCCAGGATGGCTCCAAATGGCTATCCTTGCCTTTATACACACGGAAGTCATATGTGTATTCTGTGTCTCGTTCACAAAGCTTTTAAATTTTACCCCATACCTGGTGCATTTGCTGGGGGGATATTGTTTGATAGAAAGCCTGCCTGTGAAATGTACAAGGGACTCATCGATGTAGATGTTTTGCATGGGAGTATACATTTCTGAAAATCTGGCAGAAAATAAATTGATGAGTGGCCTAATTTTCTGGAGCTTATCATATGTGGGGCCATGTCTGGGAGGGCATATTGAATTGTCACTGAAATGTAGGAATCTTAAGATCATTTTATATCTTGCCCTGGACATCGTTGTAGAAAATAAGGGCATGTGATGGATTGGGTGTGTAGATCAGTACACGTTAAGCTAATTTTTTTTGGTGAGTCCCATATTGAGTGTTAGGCCCAGAAAGTTTTTAAATTCAGGAACAGTCAGAGGCCTCCATTCAAGTTGCCTGGCATAGGAGGAATGGGGATTGCTTACAATGAACTGCTCGTGATAAAGATTAGATTGGCTTACAATTAAATTGAAGAGGTCATCAGTAAAAAAACAAATAAAAAAATTGAATTGCGGTAAAAATCTCCATTTCTACTTGGACTCCTGGATTGGCAGTAAATTGGGGGATGACTGGTGTTGCAGAATTTGAGAGTAGCCATTCAGAATTAGAAAGTGCATTGGATCTTTGTGGCCTGATTCTTCGTGGCTGATGTTGGGGATGAGCGGTGGTACTGGTGGATGCCTCTGCTTGTAGATGAGCGCCACTACTGGTACTTGGCTGCTGCATGTCAGTTGGATGTTGGACAGCACGCCTGGATCTTTTAGTGGGCACAATGTCTTCTTCTGAATCAGAGGATGCTGAACTGCTGCCTTCCACAGGTCCATACTCTGATCCTGACAGGGAGGCCTCTTCATCACTCTCACCAGACATGCTGAGGATTTGAAATGCCTCCTTGCTGTTGTAAATTGTTTGTGACATTTTTATTAGTGGGACTGTACAATGCACTGACACGATGAAATCACACTGATGACACTGCAGATCACTGATGAAGCTGTACAATGCACAGACACTGAAATTGGCCTGACATTGCGGATCACTGATGAGACTGTTCAATGCATTGACACTGAAATCACACTGACACTGCGGATCACTGATGAGACTGACCAATGCACTGGCACTGAAATTGCACTGACACTGCATATCACTGATGAGACTGTTCAACACTGTGAAATCACACAGATGACACCTCGGATCACACAGATAAAACTGACTGCACTGACATTGAAATCACACTGATGACAGTAAAAATCACTGATCTGTAGCACAGTGTACTGTTTGAAGTGTGTATCACTTTAACTGCTTAAACGGTGTGTGAGAGATGAGACAGAGACAAGGCTGCAAACCGCAGCCATTGTTTACTCTTCTGACAGCTGTGATTTGTCACAGCTCGATCGCAAGGTATAGAGCCTATTTTACTTGCTCTGTACCTTGTTATGGAAACAGCACTGTCCAATGGACAGTAGTTTGTTCACACCAATTGTGTTGCGTTCCAGAACACACCACAATCGCTCACAAATTTCCCCTTTGTTCTGGGGCGGGAGTGGGCGTGACGGTGCAATAAAGTCAATGTAAGCACGCCTGCAGTGCGATCGGACATGTGGCAAAACTTTGCCTGCGTTCCGTTCCACTGCATATGCAAAAAGTAGAGCATGCAGCATTTTTTGCATTTGCAGTGGAACACAACGCAGGCAAAGTTGTGCCACGTGTCCGATCGCACTGCAGGCTGAGTGTGGCTGCGGTTACATTGACTTCAGAACGAAGTGAGCGATTGCGGTGCGTTCTGAAAAGCAACGCAATTGGTGTGAACAAGCCCTGAGGGAGAAAAGTATCCACATACTGACCACCACATACTGATCATCACTGCCTGCCTCCATTCCTCTCTAACTAGGAGGAGGCCATGTCACATTTCCCAAATACAATGCAAATACAATGCAATACAACAACACACTGCTACACTGCTACACTGCTATGCCTGAACCCACTCTATGTAATTCACACATGGAGCAAACTCAGTACTGTGCTCACCCTCCGTCGATCCACTTACCTCACAGCCGCTCCCTTCAAGTGTCCCTGTGTGCAGAGCGGAGCAGCCATGTGTCACAGAGTCCTGCCGGCTGACTGGAACACCTGCCACCCCTCCCATCACTGCATGTCACTTCCTCCGGACCTCAGTGCAGCATCATTGATTCTCTGGCCGCCAGCCTGCTGTTCACTGTTAGGCTCACCCTCCCGTCTGCTTCTGTGCCGGGCTCCCGCCCTCCCCCCTCTCCACCACAAGCAGGCTCCGTGCCTTAAACGGAGCCCCAGCTTTTACAAACAGGCTGTCAGACAGATGTTTGCGGTACAAGGCGTTTGCCTAGGGCCGCCCCCCAGGAAAGTGCCACTCTAGGCAAATGCCTTGTTTGCCTCGTGGTAAATACGCCCCTGTCTGTACCTTGTGATAGATACTGCACTGCCAATGGACTGTATGGGCACAGTTTCCCTGCTCGTGAGTGAGCGCGATGCGTGCACAAGCAGGGGGAGGGGCAGGACATCTCAAGACACCCTCCCGCACCTTTAACAATGGCTACGGATGGGAGGTGGTTAAAATAAAAAAGGTACCCTTATACTAAATCAGATACAATTTAGCAATGTAACAAAAATCACAGTGCATGTCCCCTTTTGCAGCCATTTTGGGATAAAGCCTACTTTATATTTGTCACATTCCCCTTCACATTACATAACTTTAACTTTACAAAAATATTTAAAAAGTGATGCTCCATGATGAAAACTGTAGGGCTGAAAAATTTGGCTGACGTTTCCCTCTTTATGAGAGGGGTGGGCAATTGTATTTGCCATAATTAACTCTGCTTGTACTGTGCTGTCATATTTGTTGATCTTTAAGGCATGCTAGGTGAATGGAAACACATAACAAACAAATGGTGGGGGTACCTCAAATTTGACTGCAAAAGTGGAAATACACTTTAGTTAAAAATTTCCAACAAAAAGGAACGCTTTAAATGTTATACATGTAATGATATTTTAACATCATAGTGTCTGGGAGAGTACCACGGACATTGTTTGGTTTTACAAATCAGAAGGCACACCACACCCATAGCATCTTACTGCTTTTTTGTGCCACTTGCTTCTGTTGATCTGTTCTGTTTGGTAGGCTCTTAGGCCCAATTTACTGGATGTTTAAAAAAATGTCAAAAAAGCCATGCTCATGAATAGCTCCTTAAGGAATAGCTATATTATAAGCGCAGTTGCATTATCCTCAATAAAGTCAGTGGTTTTACTAGTTATTCCCTTTTGAGATTTTTGTGTATCAGCTTTGAAAAAAAAAATCTTGATGTAATATTACTTTGACATATGGCAAGGCAAAAAAAAAGATATGCTGCATTTTGCTGGAAGCAAGTACAAGTCCAACATATTTTAGTTACTTTTTTATCTGCCTTACATTAATAATGTAGAAACGTGCAATCATTTCTTGGCAAAGTTTTCCCTGAATTGCTGTCAAGTTAGACAACATATTTTTGGCACAAATTACACATCAGCTGGTCTGACATGCTTTTCATTTAACATGTGAAAAGATGTGGGAACTGTATTTTGGCATTTAAACTTGATATTACTATGGATGAGTCTGATTCAATATTGTCATAAGTAATGGCAACAAACCGTTGACATAACTTGCTTCCATTAAGTCACCAGTGTTTACTTACTGAAGTTAACTTAATTATCTTCATTATCTATGCTTCCTTGACTATTTCATTTAACTTTTCCAACATGTTCACTTCTTGCTGTAGTATTAATAGTTGATTTGAAGGGGGCGTGGCTTAGCTATGGCGGCGTGAGGAAGCACATTGCTTGAGCTCTGCTACCTCAAGAGACTTTTTCAGCTGATCGAGACATCTTTTCAAACCGTTATTGATGTCGTTTAAGGGCAAAACTCGCTCTGACAACAGCCAGCTCACAGACCTCTCTGCAGCGCTACCGCTCTGACTCACAGACCTCTCTGCAGCGCTACCTCTCATCTCCAGCGCCGACAACCCGCAGCTCCTCCAGGACGGCCATGGCGTCTGACATGTGGGGTAAGGCCTCGGGACATGCTTCACCATCCCATCCCTGTGACACCCACGCCCCGGACGCCTCCATTCCGCTGCGGGCACCCTCCTCCACTCCCGATCCCAGCCCGATAGTCATGCCCATGCTGCAGGTAGCCAAATCTGCCTTTGCCCGATACGCTCTCTTTCCCGACCCCTCGCCTCTGCTCCCAATTCTGGGCAATCCAGGCTTTCCACCGGGATTGGAGGACCCCAAACTCCGAACTCTCAAAGATACCTTGAATTTCTGACTTTGTATTTTTATTTTGTGTATCATCTGTACTTCCCTTTTCCCCCATTATGTTACCCCTGGAAAATTGTGAAAAACTTCTTTAAATAAAGAATTTGTAAAAAAAAAAAAAATAGTTGATTTGAATACCTTCAGCACACTAATAAAACAGAACATTTTAACATGGAACTCACTACTTACAAAGGAATTATTTATTCCCCTAAAGGACTCCATTACTAATTTACCATACAGAGTAGTGGGCAGATAGGTTACACTTAGCTCTACTCCCCCACAATTTTGTAGAACCTTTTTCTTGCTGCACCTCACTGTATATGTACCAGCATTTATAGGTTTTGTGCTGAACTGCTTTTTTATGTTAAAGGCTAGACATGTGCGATTCGTTTCGTTCCGAATCGAAATTCGGACGAATTTTCGGAAATTCGGACATTCGGATGTATCCGAATTCCGAATTACAGACATAACAAATGCAAACGAATCCGAATTTCCATTTCCGAAATTCGGTAGCGTTCGTACGGACGTTCGTTTCGTTTTCTGTTCTTATTCGTTTCTTATTCGTTTCGTTCGTTGGAGCAAAGTGACATTAGAGAAGGAGAAAAATATTTTTTCCCCCTCAAATGTCACTTTTGCTGCAAACGAACGAAACGAATAAGAAACGAATAAGAAACGAATAAGAACAGAAAACGAAACGAACGTTCGTACTAACGCTACCGAATTTCGTCCGAATCCGAATTCCGAATCCGAATTGACTTTCACACCCGAATCCTGAAAAACGAAATAACACAAATCCGAATTTAAAACGAAACGAAACACATTTTTTGGCAGTGCACATGTCTATTAAAGGCATGCTTTTGTAAAACAACAACAACAAAAAATGTTAAAAAACAGACCATGTTTGGCAGATTAGAAGATATTCACTGGATTTAGGACACATCTCTTTAAAAAGAAAAACATTGGGCTGCGTCACTTAATAAAAATGTGACTATCTCCCTAGGTATAAAGCTACCTATGTCAGTTTATTTCTCATACAATCATAATTTTTGATTTTTATAATAAATTTGCAGACACCTGTTTATGGATGAGGTTTCAGAAAGTATGTACATTGATAATTGTATGTGAGGTTTTTTCTGAGATACTGATTCCCCCTACATTCTGTGAGGTTTACAGGGTTATTCACAAAAGGGTGAATAGTTTTGTGAATAACCCTGTTAGTTTGCACTTTTTTTTATAAAGATGAACTATGTTGCCCAAGAGTTGTAAAACAGAAAATAGGGATATCCTAGAGATGTATGCAAAAAAACATTTCTGTTATACAGACATGTACAAAATATATGTATGCAATATCTCAAAACAAGCTCTGCAATGATGATAATTTGTTTGCAGAAAGGGGCATCTTAGAATCTTATGAAAATTGTAGGAACCCCAACCATGTATTGCTGTTGTTGGCTTTCTTGTTGCTGCAGTTGGCTCTGTGTTCCTCCTCACCTTTGGATGGTTGGTGCATTGGCACTATCAACCTCTGTCTGTGTTTATTCCCCTTCCTTCTTGCTGGCATCTGGAAAGCATTATTTTATTTTGAACCAGTAGGAAAACTGTTTACATTATACATGTTACAGCACTGCAGTAACATGTTACATGTCTAAATATTTGGAGCACATTTTTGTTAAAAAAGTGACTGTACACTCATACAGGTTTCATAGCCTATGCAGAAGAGCAAGTGTGTGGCAAAATGAACCAATTCAAAAGTAACGAATTAAAATTTTAAACGGCAGGGTCACAGCCACACAAAGATGGTGTACAGACCTGGATCCATCATGTCTGCATCTGAGGCCATACACTATCTGTGTGCAGCTGTCAAAACTCAGAGTTGTGGGAAGCAGAGTGTGAGGGTGTACAGCTCCTGCATCTCCATAGAGTTGCTGTGAGTTGCCTGTACACTTCTTCATGCAGCTCTAAGTGCATACAACAATGGCCCTTAATGCTGTATGGAACAACACGCCCTGTGTGAATGAGGCCTTACAGGTTGTATTGCAATATGGTATCCTAGAAACATGGTTAAAGGTGAAATATTGGGAGAGTAAAATATACTTTTTTGAATACTTTGAACCAGCATGTGACACTGCAGTTGTCAGAAAATGCTGATCGCTCAACTCATGGCTTCTCCAGAGAGCAGTGATTGGCAGTCACCACACCCCACAGGAATTCCCCACTCCCCTATTTATTTTCCTCCACATGAAAAGGGGTGGGCACAGCTGGCTCTTGCTCTAGAGAGGCAGCCAGCTTTGAATCAGGCAGCGGGGCTGATCCCTACAATATTGTCACAGCTCTGCGCTGTCAGCATATAGTGGGCAATATATATGCTGAGTTTAGGTCACGGGAGTACATTAGTAAAAAGGTTGGTTACATAGTTACATAGTTACATAGTATTTGAGGTTGAATAAAGACATTAGTCCATCAAGTATAGTTCTCTTTTAAAGGATATATGGCAATATGGCACCTGCTGAACATGGCACTCATTCAGTTATGTGGGGGTGGCAGCATAGGCATCACTACAGGGGGGCAAGGGGG
>NW_017307193.1:691964-703566 GCF_000935625.1 Nanorana parkeri
TTATTCCTTGCCCCCCCCCGTGCCCCCACCCGCTTAACAGTCACTCCCTCCGCCGCTCTGACCTAGCTGGCCGGCTGCACCGAACAAGCAGTGCGTGCACTCTAGTCAGGCAAATTAGGAGTCCTATAATTGGGCCCTGTCTCTTTACATTAAACCCCCAGCTATACATCCATTTAATCAAGCTGTAGCCTAGCAGGAAAGTGTGTGCATTCGTCAATGGACAGCCCCTGCTGCATTGTGGGATTGTAAGTCCTTCTGGCCTGGCCGCCTATTGGTTAGCAGCACGAGTTACACTACAATTCCTGTCATGCATTGGGAGAGCGATCCTCTCGCCGATGGATACTAAACTTGAATTCAGCAGCGGGAAGAGATTGTTTAATTGAGATAGATGAGGCTATTACTGAACCGCGGACATCTCCCGAGCTACTTCTGATTTTCATATGTGTAAGTATGATCGGATTGTGCCAGCTGTACGGGGCATTGCTTAGATGGGCACTCTGTATGTGCCGGGTTATCGCATAGGCAGTGTACTGTGGATCACATGTATAAATCTTCCTGTTTACACTGTGTACGATGACAAATCACAGTGGTGTCTGCACTCAATGTATGCTGATATTATATGTACCTATCTACTGGTGTCTGGTCTATTAATAATTCTGCATTTAATATTAATGGATCGGTGCAATAGCTGCCCCTCCTTTTAATATTACATTATATACAATGTTAATGATGTAAGGTATACATTGTGCATAATTCACTTGTGCTGTGCTATATAATGCAGGATTTACCTTCTGATTGCCTTGTGCTGTATATTCAGGATGTATAATAGACTTTAGAGTGTGTTCATATGGGATCTATAATATAGGTGTGTATCTGGGATATATATATGTATGTGTGTATGAGATAAATAATATAGGTTTGTATATGGTATGTTTGTGCGTGTGTGTGTATGTGATAGGGGAGATATCTCCCTCTATCTCCTTCTATGTAATAATGTGTGTTACACACTTCCTGCATGGACATTTAATTTTGTCATTTGAGAATCCACTGGCACTCTGGGAGTTACCTATGCATAAAAAATTCATGTACTTGTTTAGGCTCCGTCCCCCCCAATATTTGATTATCTATTAATGTAGTTGCAGACAGATTGGTACAATTTTTGGATTTTTTTTGTTGGTTTTAGAATTTTGTATATCTTAGACTGGACGTTGAGTATGTTGCATAAATGCAGGGGGGGATCTACAACATCTCAGGTGGGCTATGTGGGGTCTGTGGAGGGCTCTACAATGTCTGAGGTAGGCTGTGCGGGGTCTTAGCCTAATGTATTGCAGGATTTGTAGTCCTCTATAGCTGGTGGTATTGTGAATTGCTGTATAATGTAATGCCGGGATTTGTAGTGCTGCATAGCTGACGCTATTATTAGTGCCCCCCCAGTTTTAAAAGGGGTATCTTATGTCCCCCCCCCTATATATTGTTCCAAGAGTCGCCACTGGGTGGCAGGCAGAGCGGCATGTTGGTAGTGCAGCAGTGACATAACAATAGCCATAGCAACAAACACAGCTACTAGGGGGCACCATTGGGGGGGGGGGGGTAATTAGTAAAACTAAACTGTGAAGTTTCCAGTACAGAAGGAATGAAGTCAGACTTCAGGATAGTCTAGTCACAGTCCTCCCCCTGTGTGCACTAGAAGCATTGCCCTATCTATCTTACTAGTGTAGATTTATTGCCCTCTGAACTTCTGCTACAGACTGAAATTAACCCTTCATATCTAATGTAGTCACAAATTCCAGAGTTTCACCTCTTCTATAAACTTATAGGAGGGCTGATGAAGCTAGAGTTTAAAAAGTGTGTATTAGGGTTGAAGAGTAATAGTGTACAAGAGTATTATTCATTTAATCATAATATCAAATTAAATGATGGTTATTATTATTATTATTATTATTATTATTACAGACATTCCTCAGTCACCGACTTACCTGCTTTGCGACCAGCGTCAGTGCGACGTGTCGCCGGCGGAAGTGATGTCCTCCGATCTTCACTGCGGGTCCCGGTAAGTATTTTCATTGCCCGATGTACAGTACTGTTTGGTACTGTACATCTGCAATGCTATACAGTACTGTACTAATGCAGTACAGTACTGTATAGAGTTCCTCACTTAACGACCAATTCGTTTAACAACCTGGTCGTAGGAACGGAACTTGGTCGTTAAGTGAGGAATACCTGTATTAGTGCTACTATAACTTTAATCCCATCACTGCTCCCTAGTAGTGCACTGACTATGCTGACAGCTCTCCTGTTGCCTGTCCTTGATACAAACTATGAGGGTTATTCACTTACGTGCCAAAGGATCTAGCCGTAGCTTCAGCTGATCCTTCAGCTCACTTCGGCCACTGGAAGCCCTTTGATGCAGTCAAATCACAATAGCCCATACAGCAGCCAAAGGCAGCCTACTGGCTCAGCCGAGCCAAGCGCATATGCTTCAGCTCAGATGAGCCATAGTGACAGCTGAAGCAGGGAGAAGGGTCGGCCGAAGCAGAATGCCATTCTGCGGTGGGAGTTAGTGGGTGGACGGGTCGGCGGGTGTCGGGGTTTTTTAAAATGAATATTTTTTATTTTGACGAGTTGTCGTTGTCATGGACAATGCTAGACTAATGTATATAAGCCCCCCTGCCTGCACCCCTACAATCAATGCCCCAGGGCTTGTAGGAAGAGACCCTTGTCCCCATCGGCACGGAGACAAGGTGCTTTTCCAGGGGGACCCTGGAAAACCACCCTCCCAGTACCGAGGGCATGTGGCCTGGTATGGCAGGGAGGGGGCCCGTTCGCTAGTCACCCTCTTTCCTGCCCTGCCAGGCCTGTGCTCGGATCAAGGTTCTGGTTGGGAATTTTAGGGGGGACCCTACTTCCCCCCCCATTTTTGTGGGTGGGGTTCCTCCTTAAAATTCCTACCAGACCTTAAGGGCCTGTTACTACTTTGGGGGGAACCTCACACACTTTTTTTTTATTTTTAACTTGGGGTCCCACCTAAAATTCCTAACAGACCTAAAAGGCTGGGTATGACTTTTGGGGGAAACCAGATGTTGGATCGGCTGAGTCGAACGGCTTCTGCACTTCGGCTCAGCCAAAGGCAGCCAATGTACGGCTGATTTTAGCCAACATACGGCTAAAATCAGCGGTTCTGAGCTTAAGTGAATAGCTGAACTCCGCTCAGCTCAGTTCACTTGGCTTGGTTGTTCATTTGGCTGCCTTCGGCAGCTTTGTGAATAACCCTCTATATGTTTACGATCAATGACACACGTTCACTGGAATTCATAAAGAGTGTCTCCATCGTGCATCCTCATGGCAAATTTTGGTGCTTGCATTGCACCAGATTCATTCAATTGTTGCAACGTACCTCAACAGCCCAGAATGCACCTGCAAGATGTGTTGGAGTACCATTCAGAATGAATAGTACCACATATCACTCTTGGTAGAGTGTGGTGCTGTGCTTTGTTGTAACGCACACACATCTGCATGCATTCTCTCTACTCAATAATGTGAACATGGCCTAAGTTTTGGTTTCTATTGACCTATGTTATTGTGTACAAACTAATCAATATCAGGACTGACTTATTACTTATTAAGGCAACACACAAATGTAGCTTCCATGGCTGTTTAAGTGAACAATAGGGTAACAGCATCCACATTTGTCAGTGGTATTCCACATGTAATCATACATGAAACAATTACTTGTGGTTCAGGATAGATGATTGTCCTTGGATGCAACCTGTCTGCATCCAGGGACAATCATCTATCCCGAACCATCTATCCCATTCCAAATACAATTACTTGCAAAGAGCCACTGACAGATGCTGCCTCTGTCAGCCTGACCTCCATTTTTGGTCAGGTTTTTTTCCTCCATCTTGCATTGGAGGAAAAAAGTTAACTAACAGAACTATGCTAGGTGTATGGGCAGTCAGATGTAAGTGAACATGCCTCCATTTACATCCAATTACCTCTGTTCCATCACAGTCAGGTACACCAAAACAGAACTGTTATGGGTTTTTTTCCAGACCTAGACGGAGTTGGGGGTAAATGGATGTAAACAGATGCTTGTCCATTTATATGCGATTTGCCATATAGTTACATTGGAATTCCTATTAGATCTGCCTAAAAAACTGACCAGCGGATTTGATTGGACTGCCAGTGTGAAAGGGGCATTAGTTGTTTGTTTATTCATGGCAGATCTTTGGTGGCATGGTTAAAAAATAAAAATAAACACATAACTAGTGAAGAGTTTTGTCTGGGGTTTGCATGGCTATAGTGTTAGTCATGGGCTAGGCCAGGGAGCACTATTTCACAATTCCACAAAAATTTCACAAACTCAGACAGCCCTGCATAATGCAGAATTTCTACCATGTGTCTTGTTTCTATCTTCATTTTGCCATGTGAGATTTAAATATTAAACCAGAGCATCTACCACATCCTTTTTAGTACGGTTGTCCACTGCCTGGTATTATTCCCCCTACACAGCTATTTCTTCCTTAGTAAAAACAAGTTTGTGTCAGCCTACACATCTTATCCCTAATTATTGCCACCTCTTTGTTAGATTTGCTTAACTAAAAGAAAACTGTACATTCAAGTACAGTTTTTATTTTGGCTTAAAGTAACCACTCTTCGCCCTCAGCCAGATGCAAACCTACCTGAATTGGATGGCTGTAGTGTGCAGGAATCTTTAGAGCCTTCTTTCCACTAGGTATATCTGTGTTGGGAGACTGCCCTGTAGTAAAACTATGGGGATCAATGGAGAAGCCATGGCCGGATTGCAGCTGGTATAAGACAGATGCATTTGACTTGCAATTGATCTCCTTCCGACCTGCCTTGGACCTACTCCAAGTAGGTTTTGCATTCCCACAGACTTGTATTTGGATTTAAAACCTGTGTAATGTAAACAAAGGACCATCAACACAGGCCCTTAGTTTTCTGCACAGTACTGTACATAGACATCATATCCATGATTTTTTTGTCTGATATTGGTGTCTTAAAGTGAATTTACACTTTTGCTGCCAAATTGGGATAACACCTATTTTATATTTGTTGCATGTTCCCATTCACATACCATAAGCTAAAAAATAAATAAAAAATGCTTCTTGCAGATGAAATTGCTGTTACTTGGGTTAGGGTTTTAAGGGTTTCTTCTTGCTTCTTTTTCTTTTGAATGTTAGGAGGGTCGGTGAGGGGTCTTGTCCACTGAGAGGTGGCTTGTGCTATGTTAATAAAGATTATCAGATAAACACATTCCTCAAAGACTTTCCATTGGGAGAGACCACTGTGGAAGAGCTAAGAAAAAAGTTTATTCAGCCAGCTTGCCTGATTTAACAAAACATCTAAAAGGTAGAACATTTAAAAAAGTTATTTTTAAATATGCTGTGTGAATAGGAACACATAAATGAACAAATGGAGGGGTTTTCCTAAATTTGATTGTAAAAGTGGAAATACACTTTAAGGTTTTAAGATATCATACCTATAGCCCAAATGTCATAATGTGTAACTAGGGATGAACAAATCAGCCTGGGTTCAATTCAAAGGCTGTTTTTTGAACATCATCATAAATTGCAAAGTTTAATCTGAACCCTACTAAACATAATAAAGGTGAATCTTAAAATAAAAAAAAAACATTTATGGCCAATTGTAAGGCATGACATTGTCAAACAAAAGGCATGGGGAGCTGGGCACTGCCATGAAGGGCATGTGCAATGCAAAAAAAAAAAAATATATATATATATATGTATATATATATTACTTTTACATTCTTGCTTAGCATAAATACAGCAGCATCCCAATCTGATAAATTTTAACTTTTAGGTAGTTTTGGCTGTGACATCTGTTTCTATTTTTATCCAACAGTAATAGGCCTGAATAGGCGAGTGGAGGTAAAAGACACAACAGATCTAAACGCTATAGGAAAATGTATTCTTTCAAAAAAGAACCCACTGTACATCACCAACACGCAACTATATGCAGCTCAGAACCTACTGAGCCTTCACAAGGATGTGGCGATATCACTCCCAGCCTCACCCTGTACAGAGATTTCCCAGCTTGCAGGATAACAATCTCAGGCCATCAGACTGAGAGCGATCGTCATTAGGGTTGGTTAACTCCACAGTTAACCTTTACATACAAAACAGTAGCTGCCACTACATGTTTTATTGAAAACATTCACTCAGCAAATGCTGTGACAATTCAAAAACGTAAACAAAGCCTATGATGCCACTGTCCTTTCAGACAGGAATATAACAGAGTTACAGTAGCACTCTTTGCAGAGACAAGGATACTTTAGGTTCTTAATCAGAGCATAGAGATACTCTAAGCTTCATGATTTTTAAGATAATTTAAAAAAAAAAGAAGTGGTGCAGGAAAAATATACAGAAAAAGATGTTAACAGAGAAGAGAGACAGTAATAACAACAGTGACATAAAAAGGAATAACAAGAGAGTACTTAACAAATACTGGGTTTAGCAGAGTCCAGTTCAATGCAACAGAAGATGGATCTGAATGGCTTTTCTCCTAGTAAGGCTTGCTAAGATTATTTCTTGATGTTAAAGGGGCACTCTTCTTGAATGTTACAAGATCTTCTCCTTTTGATGTTACAAGCTTTGGTGTTATGAGAACCTCTTTGACTGCCCTGCATTTAACATGGTTACATAGTTGTTAAGTTTGAATAAAGACATAGTACATCACGTTCAAACTATGTGGTTGTGTGTGTGTGTGTGTGTGTTTGAGTTACTAAGATTACCTGAACCTCTGTATGTCTTGCTCGTTGAGAAAAGTGGATTTAAACGTAAATATGCGTCGCATGCGCCATGCACGCGAAAATGACAATTGCGCTACACATGTTACATATCGCCGCGAACGTCGCAGTATAAGCAATAACACACTTTTGACATTCTTGCTGTGTTATACTTCCACATCAGTAATATACTTTCTTACTAAGTGCACCAACACATATTATATATTTGTTTTTTTAGAGGACAGATAGGTACACATATCTGATATAAATATATAGCACTAACGCCTCAGTTAGGAAAAATTAAATATTAAAAATAAAGAAAAAAGTAAAGAAAACACTTTTTCCCCAGTTTTGATTTGTAGTATTTTTTAGAAAAATAGTGCAGCTAAAAAATGCTTTAAATACATTAATTTTTTGTCCTTTATTTGGAAAAAACTTGCATCCCTATGATTTTAGACATTTTTCTTTACGTCTCAGCTTAAAACTAAAGCCTAACATTTTAATCCTTTTCTCTAAAAGATAAAGCTAAAAGTGGTCATCTGGAATACAATGTCACTGTCACTAACAGAAGAAGGCAGGAGAAGTGAACAATCTAGGGCATAACGACTAATTTGGAAAAATTCTCCAATTCAGCTCACTTTCCAGTTCAGCTATGTTGTTCTAGATTGTTCACTTCTTCTGCCTTCTCCAAACCATTCACTCTTTAGTGAATAATCCTGTCATGAGGGGGGTTAAATACAAAAAATTAACCCCTTAGGGTGAAAAACAAATCTCGAGCTCAGCTGCAGATTTTAATTGTAAGGAGTTAATTTTTTATATTAATGATAGTATAAAAATATATTTACCTATATATCATTTTAATTTGTTAAATTTATTGTATTTGTTTACACTTTATGTTTTGTACACTTTTCACTATTTTTTAAAACATTTTTTAAATTTTTAATTTTTTTTATTATATCTTGCAGTCATTGTGAATTAATCTCACTATTACTACTTGATAATTTAATTAATACATTTTTGGTTATTATTAGGCTGCTTCAAGCATTTCAGGATCAGATGTCAGTAAAGGCTTCTGATCTTTCCCACAATGATCAGAAGCCTGCAACATTGTTTCAGCAAAAGAAACATGTAGTTACTGTAAATGTTTCTATTGCTGAAACTTTAGGAAAAAAAATCCCGGTCTACACCAGCTGTCAAAGAGTGACGACAAAGTTATAAATAGCGCTGTCAGACACCCGATTCCTGAAAGGGATCGGGTGCCTGAAAAAGCTTAACTTTTTAATTAATGGATGCCTCAATACTGAGGCATCCATTATTGAACAGTAAACACTGATTCTCAGCGGTTACCAGCATTACAGAGCCCAAAATAGCTGATCACGTACAGTGTACGTGATCAGTCATTGGGGCACTTAGTGGCGGGGACATACAGTGTACGTCTCCCATCACTAAGGGGTTAAACAATTCGTACATTAATATCATGTCCCCTCTCAGTCCCCGCTTTTCAGGAGTGAACAAGTTTAATGCATGCAGTCTTTCCTCATAGTTTAGGTCCTCTAACCCCTTTAATAGCTGTGTTACCCTTGTCTGGACTCTCTCCAGCTCAAGCACATCCCTTCTGTGGATCGGAGACCAAAACTGAACCGTATACTCAAGATGTGGCCAACGAGTGTTTACTGCAGCGGCAGAATAATGGATTGGTCTTTACAGTACATTCCCTTTTACATGCATGATAGAACCCTGCTCGCCTCTTTTGCTGCAGCTTGGCATTGCATGCTGTTACTAAGGTGACTGTCCACTAGGACTCCCAAATATTTTTCTACCTCTGATTCCTCCAGTGGAACATCCATTAGGGAGTAGATTGCATGCAAATTTTTAATTCCGAAATGCCTAACCTTACACTTCTCAATATTAAATTTCATCTGCCATGTAGATGCCCACCACCCTATTTTATCCAGATCTTCCTGAAGTATTGCTATTTTTGTTGGTCCTCTAGGGGGTGTCCCTGAGCCAGCCCCCTAGCCCAATCCAGAATAAGCCGGGAGGATGAGTAGGAGGGGTGAGCACTTTTTGATCCTCTCCCCTGCCCCTTCCAAACTGTTATACCATAACATAAAGGGGCACAGGTACTCTTAAGGACTGGAACACATTGAGACTCAAATACACACATATACAGACACACATGCTCACAAATTAAAGATTAAACTCCATGGACCTGTGTCTTTATTCAATCTTAAATACTAAATAACTATAAAACTATGTTAATTCCATAATTATGTACAAAGTTCAATATTCTTATATATTACTGTTTGATAACCACTAAATTATTGTGTGTCAGTACATTAGCTTCATGTAGACATTACATTTGATATGTTTATGAATTATGGGTGGCATGGGTGGCTCAGAAAGGAAATGATGTGCTTATAGCTTCCTGGAGTTCATAGAGACTTCGAATTTGCTATGTGCAGCTTTTGTTTGAAGTGACACAGCTATATATATAGCTAGATATAGATATATCTATATCTAGCTATATATAGATATATCTATATCTATATATATTTATAGATATATCTATATATAGTTAATTTTAATATATCATGTGCAGATGCTGAGTTATGATTTTCGAATTTGGTGGTAACTTTAATGTTATGGCTCAAGGTGAATTGGAGTTCACCTAGGTCGTTATCATTGCCAGACCCTCTTGTGTTGTGTTGTCTTGTGTAACTAGACCTGTCAAGTGTCAATTGATTGGTGATCTGCAATTACGCTTGGTTGACTTTCATTAGGGCTTTATGAGACCCCTCATAAACAGCTAGGCCAAATATAAACAACTTGAGTGGGCTATTGTAAAAGCTAGAAAGATCTAGGGGCAGATTAGCAAATACCTGATTACTCTTAAATGCATCTAGGCAAGGCCTGACCTCTAGACCATAAATGCACAGATATGTCATATTTATTTCAACCATACCCATACAAGACTTCCTAATTGGAACTGGGTTGCTCACACATCATTACCATTGAGAGTAAGGCTCTCAACTTTGTACTAATTGGTCAGTGGCAAAATAGTTTTATCATTTAGCTTGTGGTTAAACATGTGTTTATTGAATCTTAAACACATACAGAATGAGCAGTATGATATCAGTAAACCATAGTGGTTGCTCCATGCTTGCCCACCGCAGTCAGGTGCTTGCACAGCTCATCAGTGAAAAAAAGTAGATAGTGACACACCAACATATTATAAAAACAGCTTAATTCTTGATCTATAATATCAATAGCAATATCACAATATTGTGATGCTTAAGACTATAGATGAGCTCAAACACAGGGTTGGACCAAACTTTGCCTTTTAGGGCGTTCGTCCGAATGCCGAACATTTTCTAAGTTCAGTTGGAGCCAAGCATCCTATATAATAGTGGTATTTCTACTGGTATTATAGATTATAGCTTCCTGCTTTCTAAAGCTACTAAGGATGCTTGCTTGGGCCCGCACTCACCATGTCCTCAGCAACCACTGACATCACCCAGCCCATTCACTTACATGGGAATCTGTGGCCACATATGCAAAGGGATAGGGATAGTGGTGACATCATTGCACAAATATGGACATGCGTCCAAGATTAAATTGAGGTTGCCCACCACTATCATCTCTCAGTGATGAACTTTTTAAACATCTTAAGAGTCTGAATGCAGTGCGCATAGTGGTCCTGGTTGGTAGAATAGATAGTAGCAAAAGTGTGCAATTTGTTTGTAATAGTGAGTTTCAAAAAGATACTGTATATCATCCTTGTGAGTCAATCAGGAAGTTTAGGGTGTGCACTGGAATATACTGTATAATTATCTGGCATTAAAAGTGTTGTTCCTCGTTGTGTAAGATAGAGAATAACACTAGAAGGTTTTTATCTGTATGAAGGGGGAGGGAGTGAGGGGGGTATATACAACAACAAAGAAAGGGTATCAAGCATTTGCCTAGTAAGCAGAGTCTTACAGGTTGATATTTATAGAGAAATACTAAGCATCTTGTATTTAAAGTGAACTTGAATATGAAGCTATGAAGAAAGAACAACATTAACAATATAAACCAATAGATGAAATGGACTTGAAATATACCAGGATACAGATGAACTACAGGCAAATAAGACAGAGTCCACTTCAAAGGAGTGACAAAGAAGAGCAAGGTAGAAATTCCAAATGCAGGATGGGCATAAAGTAACATTAATTGTTCAGAGGTGCCAAGAGCAAAGAGAACAAATTGATAGAACCTAGCTGAGATAAGTCTAGTTCAGCACCAGGGGAAGTTTGTATAAGCAGAATTCCAGGAAGTAAGTGAACTGTAATAAATTGCACCTTTCAAGACTGAAGTTGTCATGTGAAAGATAATGTAATGCTAAAACATTAACTATGGGTGTTCATTTAGCACCACACCCTAGATTTTGACTGACTCTCGAGTATCTACCATAAACCATCTGAGGCGAGCCAGGGAACACCAATCTGAGCGGCCAATCAAGAAGATGAATTTGAGGAAGCTCAAATATGCCCAGCAGTTAAGGAAAGTCTTTGAGGGATGTGAATGTTGTAAAATTTCCATCTTTGCGAGTATGGAATTGGACTGGGTAACTTCAGCAGTACTATACATCTTTATTTCTCATGAAATCCAGGAGTTGTTACCCTCACAGGTCTGGGTGCCTGAGTCATCATGGACTCTTATCAGTGAAAAAATATATGCGGGAAATAACGCCCCTTGGATGGTTGGGAGCTGGGCTTTTGGGCACAATTAGAGTGTATTATCTCAGTGACAAAAGGCAGAAATATTGTACAGTGGCTGGGCAGTATGTAATCA
>NW_017307194.1:0-9971 GCF_000935625.1 Nanorana parkeri
CTTTGTGGCTGTACGTACAGTGTACGTCTCCCGTCACAAAGGGGTTAAACGCCCTTTTCTTATTGTTCATGGATTTTTTAACATTGGATGTCAGCCACATGGGTTTTACTTTTAGCCTTTTAAACGTATTGCTTACTGGAATATATTTTGCCGTATAGTTGCGAACAATTGTTTTGAAACATTCCCATTGTTGTTCAGTGTTTTTTGATGAAAATATTCCCTCCCAGTTTAAGTCTTCAAGAGCAGTCCTCAGCATGGGAAAATTTGCTCTCCTGAAGTTAAGTGTTTTCATTTTTCCAGTATGTGAATGTTGTTTACAACTTAAGTTAAATGAAATCATATTATGGTCACTGCTACCCAGATGTTCTTTCATATGAATATTTGTAATAAGCTCTGCATTGTTTGAGATTACCAGATCCAGCAGAGCAGATCTTTTCTAGTTGGGGCTTCTACAACTGTACCATAAAATTATCATGTACAAAGTTTATAAATGTCCACCCTTTTACTGTTCCTGCAGTGCCATTATGCCAGTCAATGTCAGGATAATTAAAATCTCCCATTAATACTACGCCCTTGCAGCCCTTTCTATTTGTTGAAGGAGCTGAGTCTTTATCTCTTCAGTAACGCTGGAGGGCCTGTAACAAACTCCAACAATTACCTTTGCATTACGCATACCAGTATACAACTCCACCCATAACGCCTCAGCACCATCACACTCACCAACACATATTACATTCTATATGTTAGCATGTCTATTACATATAAAATAACGAAAAACATTCATGCTGGTACAAAACAATGGTGAAGCTTGAATAGGACACAAATAATGAGGACTATCCCTAAATTGTGGACACAATTAAAACCTTAATTTATGCCTATAAACAGTCCTTGGTCTTAGCTATTAGTAGTTAGACACATTTAACTTGACTTTTTCTGTAATGCTGAAGACATTTCATAGCTTATCCAAGCAGCTTCCCAGTCCTAATAAGTGTCAGGAACATACCCTGTGCTACATGTGTGCATAAAAATACTGGGATATGTTCCTGATGCTCATTAGAAAGAAACGGCTTCAATAAGGTAAGAATCATCTTCAACATTAAATAATCAGTACATTTTAATATGACAAACTAACAAACTACTACTACTGCATGGATAAATTAGAACATTCACAGATCGGTCCTCACTCTTATTGATACCAGGCTCCCTCATACCTATCTCAGTAAATATAACGTTTCCTCCAGGTAACGGCAGGAAATTTTAACAGCTTCAAGCTTAAAGTGACATTAAACCCTCAGATTTTTTAACATAAAACAATACTGTAATGTGTGCCTTACTGTTATCCATGGTAGTTTCCCTTCTCTTTGCTGCTCTTCCTTTTAAATCTGTATCTGTTCTCATGCTGGGCAGAACTTCTGTTTTGCAGCAGACTGCCTTGTCTCAGGAATGGATACACGGTGTCTGTGTATACGTTTGTATGGGTTTGTAATCTGAGCCAGCACTACAGGAAGAGGCCCTGAGCTGAAAAGGGAAGTTCTGCAGAGCATGAGAAGACATGAGTATTTAAAAGGAAGAGCAGCAAAGAGAAGGGAAACAACCACAGATTACAGTAAGGCACACATTACAGTATTGTTTTATGTTAAAAAATCTGAGGGTTTAATGTCACTTTAATAGACATATGTGATTCGTTTCATTCTGAATTGAAGTTCAGATGAATTTTCGGAAATTTGGACATTGGGTTATTCACTCGGCAGCCAAGTGAATAACCAAATGCTGCTCGCTAATCTGCTATACCTCGGAGGTAGCGAGCAGAATTTAAAAAAACAGAATTTAAACAAAAGAAAAAAAAACAGCGTGGGGTCCCCCTCCCAAACCATACTAGACCCTTTAGGTAATAGTGGTAATAACTGGTACTAATGTTAGGAGGGACCTCTAGTTAAAAATAAGTGTGTGATGTTCCCCCAAAAGGCATACCAGGCCCTTTAGGTCTTCTAGGGATTTTAAGGGGGAACCCCACCACCAAAAAGGGGAAAAAAGACAGGGGGGCCCCGCTAAAATTTCCAACCAGACCCTTAATCCTGGCACTTGCTTAGCTGGGCAGGAAAAGGGGGACGAGCGAGCACCACACCAGGTCACATGCCCTCGGGATTGGAAGGGTGCTTTTCAAAGGGTCCCCCCTGGAAAAGCATCTTGTTCCCATGCCGATGGGGACAAGGGCCTCTTCCCAACAAACCTGACCTGGTAGTTGTGGGGGTCTGTGGGTAGGGGGGCTTATTCGCATTGGGGTATCCCATTTCAAAAAGGGTGCACCCAGATGCTGCCCCCCTTCTGAATAAGTACGGGGTACTTGTACCCCTACTCATTCACTAAAGGGTTACAGTAAAATGTAAATAAACACACCAGGCTTGTAGAAAAAATACTTTAATTGAACAAAAAAACACAACTAAAGTTTTTGACTATTTCTTTAATTAAAAAAACCCCAAAACAATGAAAATAATTATCCAACAAAGTAATCCAGGGTCAATCATTTGTCCAACGATGTCCGTGATGATGCTTACTTGTCAAAATAAAGAAAAATCAGACGCCCGCAGACCCGACCACGCGTGAGAAACTCCCGACATAAAATGCCATTTGACAGGTGCCACCCAAATGACAACAAATGGCTGGAGTTAGATGTGACATCACGGATGACCCCACCCATTTGTTGCCGTTCAGCTGCCATCTCTCAAAATGTCATTTTGCGTCCGGAGTTCGTTGCGTGCGGGTCGGGTTGGCAGGCATTGGGTTTTTTCTTTTTCAATGAGTCAACGTCATTGTGGACATCACTGGATGATGTGATTGACCCTGGATTACAATGTTGGATACGTTTTTTTCATTGTTTTGGGAGTTTTATTCATTAAAGGAGTAGTCAAATCTATGGTTGTGTTTTTTGTTCAATTGAAGTATTTTTTCTACAAGTCTGGTGTGTTTATTTACATTTTAATTTAACCCTTTAGTGAATTCACTTTTGGACCCGAATCCAAAAAAAATTAAATGTAAAAAAATCACAAACAAAATTATTTTTTGCCGGCTCACATGTCTAAAACCTAATTGATTAAGTTTCTTTACAATCTTAAGATGCATTGAATACAACCTTAACCTCCCTGGCGGTATGATTATGTCAGGAATTTTGTGCCAAAAGCGGTACAATTTTTTGCATGGAAATTTGGTGTTATGTGTTGTAGGCCTGCAATTCTTAGTAATTACTTACTTAAACCTGACCAAGCAAGACTTTAGTAGACATCCCAGAAGTGATAAAGTTTGAAACACAAAATCATGAATTATAATCTAATAAATAATATAATTTTATTCAATAATGTAATCAAAACTAGTTCACACCATCCTCAGTGCGTTCCAGGCCAATTCTGGCCAGAATGCACTGGACAGCTTAATTTGTTGTGGGGCAGGAGTGGGCGCGGCGGTGCATTGGAGTCAATGGCACTGCAGGCACACCCTCCGGCCGCAATGCGATCGACCACATGGGAACAGAAGGCACATCAATGCCTGGGATCTAGGCCGTTCAGAAACGGAACAGAGCACAAGCATTGATTTGCCACGCGTTCTGGTGCGGGCGATCTCACTGCGGTCTGGGGGCGTGCCTCCAATGCACCGTCACGCCCACTCCCACCACAGAACACAGTAAGCCGGCCGGGATGCGATCCAGTGCATTCCAGCACCGAATCGGGCCGGAACGCACTGTGGCTGCTGTGACTTATCCCTGAAATTCATAATATACAGTACATGTGGCACAATAAAGTTTCACAAAGTGGGATCTGAGTATTTTTTAGCAAGCTGAAATATGCTATATGTGCTGATTTTTCCTCATTACACTTTCTCTGCACCTTCACTGCGATCAGAGTTTGGAATATTTGTTAATTGCTGGTGATTTATTTGAATAAAGATGTAGGGTGGAATTTTTAAAAACTGGAGCAGACAGAATATCGAGAAGATGACCATAGTAGCCAATCAGCTTCTATCTTTAGTTTGCTCAGGTAAGATTTGACAATGAGACAGAGAAGCTGGTTGCCATGCTCCAGATTTTTTCTTCTCCAGTTTTGATAAATTCCCCCCTGTGTATGCACAAAGTTTAGTGAGGGGAATTTATCAAAACTGGAGAAGAAAAAATCTGGAGCATGGCAACCAGCTTCTCTGTCTCATTGTCAAATCTTACCTGAGCAAACTAAAGATAGAAGCTGATTGGCTACTATGGTCATCTTCTCGATATTCTGTCTGCTCCAGATTTGATTAATTCCCCTCAGTGTACTTTGTCACTTTGTCACTGAATTAGAATTCTACTACCTGTAGTTACTTTTAGGGCTTGTTCACACCAAAATCGGTGCGTTCCAGAGCGGTAGCTGCTGGAACGCACCACGGTCGCTAACAAAACTTCCCCCGTGTTCTGGGGTGGGAGGGGCGTGGCGGTGCATTGAATTCAATGGCACCGCTTCCACACCCCCTGTCCCCCCGATGACGCCATCGTGCATGCACAGCCATCTGATTGATGCCTGCCGGCGGCCATCCTGGTGATGGACGCCGGCAGACAGAGGCGGAATGAGGTATGCCGCCGGGTCCCCTCCTCTCTCCTGACACTGTCGGGCTCTCGGTCCATGACCGAGTGCCCGCCTTTTTAGAGGGGTTGACACCAAAATGACTGTCTGTCATTTTGGTGTCACTCCTGCAATGGTGTCCCCTGGGTGCGGGCCGCCGCATCCCCGCACCCCCCTTGTGACGTCACTGGGGGTGCCTAATGGAAGGAGTCGACTTTAAATGGTTAGTCCATCCAAAGGGTGATATTTAAGTTACAGGAGGAATCATGTGGGCAGAATCAGTTCCTGACTTTTTATATGTCATGCATACTCCAACAAAAAACTTTCCATATTTCTGGAATCTGTTAATGTCTCCTAAGACTTTTGGGTGTACCCACACACTTTGCATGTTCCAGTTCCTGATCTTGTATTCTTCATAACATCAAAAATAAGTCTATCAACAAGAGTAGGACCGCCTTATAATGGTCACAGCAGGCCTAAGAATTCAAGTGCTGATATTTCACCAATAGAGTCCCCAATATATATTTAATAAAAAACGTCAGCTGGTTTAATCCCCCAACAGTTACCAAAAAAGAAAATAAATATCGAGTTTCACCTGTATATAAATATATATATATATATACATATATATTTGACAAATGTTTGTTTTATTTTACAAAGGATCCAAGGCTATTAATGTTCCAATTATTCTATTTATGATTTTGATAAAATTGCATAAATCCTCAAGAGACCCAATCCAAGTGCTTTCCCTAAGGCCTCTCAACCATTATATATTCTACCCTGCACAATCATGTTTTCTATAGAAGAACAATAGTTTTGTAGTCAGACAGGTAATTACTGATGTTTAGCCACCTTCATCTTTAACAGAAGAGTGTGACAGCAGTGTATAGTGTGTCAGCCATAGAGGGGTTGATTTATTAATGGAATAGAGGCTGTTCATCTAGCAAAGCGAATATTTATTTTGGAAAGTGTATGTTTACTTGCAAAGTGAATATAAATGAACAAGGTGAGACCGCGCTTACTTTAAATACTCAAGCATGTGCTAGCAAAAATCAATTTTTTTAAATTCACCTTGCACATGATTGGGTATTTAAAGGAGAATTATGAGGTGGGTGCTTTTCACTCACCTCATAGTTCTAGCCGACCTGTGACAATGAGACTGTCACAGGTCGGCTCAGTAGATCAGGAGGTGAGCGAACACATACCGGCGTTCGCTCACCTCTCGATCCTGTCACGGCTCTCTGCCGTGACAAGGGAGGGGCTGGATTCCCCCCTCCCGCTCCGATCCGCCAGAGCTGACTGGCGGAACGGACGGGGGAGGGGGCGGGTACAGCTGGCTCTGCCTTTAGATAGGCAGAGCCAGCTGTCAGTCACGCAGCTGGGCGGATCCCGGCACAATTGTCGGGATCCGTCGCGGCTGCGGCAGTCTCAGTATACCGCAAGCAGCTGCTCGCAGTATACTGCGGCGTCTCAGTATACCGTGAGCTACAGCTTGCGGTATACTGAGCCTAGGGTGGCGGGAGGACGCTAGTTTGTGTCCTCCCGTTACCCTAAGGAAAACTATGGGGAAAAGACAACCCCATAGTTCTGCTTTAATATGAACACAGCTTCACCTTATTTACATGCACTGCCATTGGCAAAGCTGCGATCATACATGTGTATGCATTTTAGCATATTTCTAAATGCATTAAATTATTTTTATTGTATACTTCACACCGTGCATTTACCTGCATATAGATGCATTCAGTTTAGCTGTGTTGAAGGAAAAAAGAACTGTGTGTGTCCTGGGACAGATTAGATCAATCTGAACGGATCTACTTGCAAACACGTAAACTCAGGACTGTGTCTTCCACAAGGGGAGTTGAGGTGGTGGAATTCTGGGCAAACGTTTTCTCAGCCCTTGCAGCGGGGCTTCCCCAGCACTGCACAGATTAATTGCTTATTTGTGTCTAGGTGCAAAAATAACAAAGTTATTCTTACCGGAACCTCACAGCTAGCCGGCTGTTACAGCACTCCCTCCAGCATGTCTTCTCCTCTGCCGGATCGATGGTATGTCCCTCGTTGTCCTCACAACCTATACACACAGGGGCGTATCTATAACGAGGCAGACTAGGCATTTGCCTTGGGCGGCATTTTCCATGGGGGGGGCCCCCAGGCAGAGGGTGAGCAGAGGGGACAGTGAGCGGGTACAGGTGCGATCAATGTTTGTGTGCTTATCTGCTCAGATGTCTCCGCAAGACGCTCCGTTCATGTCTCACGGTCTGATGAGGAAGCCGCAGCCGTTCACAGTGAATGAATGCAGCTTCCTCATCAGACCCTGAGACATGTGTAGTTCACTGTCAGCACGGGACATTACCTTCTTGTCCCGATCTTCCTGTCTTGCCTCCTCTGTATGTTGCACACCCTCCCCCTTCCCCTCTGGTGCCTCAGCCCGAACGGAATGCTTCCTCCATCTCCCCAGGGGACCGTCCACCGGGCTGCCTGACGGCTTGGAGAACTGTAATAATAACAGCCGGGCACATGCAATACATCACACACCCGTCAGCCAGGTAAGAGGGCAGAGGTCAAATACAATGGTGCCACACTGAACGTAATCTTATCTGTTTGAAGCTTCACGGTCACCGACAGGCAGAGACGCTGAGGGCTTCTCCTGCAGCTGCTTTTTTGATGTGGATTTTAACTGACTTATGTGAGTAAGATTTTAAATAAAGGTGATTTAGTGTTGTATCAGTGTACACTATGGGCTGCTCATTTGTTTTGTATATGAGCATTGGAGTTGGAGTGATTGATGAACTTTTCAAGTTGCCATTGATCTGGTGTGGGGATGCATTTCTGAAAAAGGAAGCCATTGGAGGGGCATTATAGGAGGAAGCCATATGAGGAGCATTCCCGCCTACCACAAAGGGATATGCGCTGTATGACCTTGTTATAGGGTCTACATGCCAAGTGAGCGTCACTCTATAGGCCGGTGGAGGCATCTTTTTGGAGCATGTTTCACTGCAAGTGTAAAGGAATGGTGGGAACCACCTATTAAACATTGTTACAATGATTGTGCACTTGGCACTGAAGCTTACGTTCACATTAATTCACTGAATACTGTTGGAGAGATTGGGACCTATTTATTACATTGCGTGTTCACATGATTAGTAGGTGTTATTCAACCTAGAACCATTGTATTTAATTTTGACTTAGTATTTCACTAATTTTAGTGCTCGCAGCTTAAGGTTTATTGGCGTAAAGTGTCATACACAAAATAATTTTGGGGGGCAGAGATAAGTGTGCAATAGGAGGAGGAGGAGTGATAAGAGGGGTGTGCAGGAGAATGTGTGGGTTTGGAGAGGGGGTACATTGTTATATAACAGACTGTGCTGAGGTGGGATACAGAGGCATTGAGCTAGTATGGACGGCTGGACCAATGTATAAGCACCATTGATCCAACGATCCAATAATGAACTATAATGTTTGAACTATAATGAACTATAATGTTTTTAACCAGTTGACATCCGCGGTGTTAAACCCCCTTCCCATCCAGGCAGAGGGGGGTGCCCAAGTTCAGTCTTGCCTAGGGCAGCACAAAATACACCACTGTATACACAATGTATAGAATGTGATGACTCATGTACCTTAGACCGCTGCAGTAGAGAGGGGAGCAAGGCAGAAGGGGCTGGTCTAAGAGCAAGCTGGCTCTGAGGATTTCGATTTAAAAGCATCACCACTTAACATTTAGTGCAATTATGGAGACTCTAATTTGTGGCCCAGGACTTGACAACATGATCCCTTTGTGTCCTTGCATGAGATAAGTTTATATTCAAGTTATTCATATTTGGAAGATAATTACAGGCCTGAGGCTGCAGTTTCTATGAAATTATATTAAGGTTATATAGCCTGGCTGTATGTGGTTTTAATACTTTCTAGGTTTCAGTCCTTGGATAAGTATGCAGCAAATGAAGTCAGAATTCTTGATCTGCATACTTCCTTTGACTTTATGATTGAGACAGTATTAGAGGAAAAGGATCAGTAAGGCAGCTAGACTTTTCAAAAGGAGAAGTTAGCAATGACTACCTATTCTTTAAAGTAGACCTGTACCAATTATATTTTTTAACATATCCTGATACTGTACAGAAAGCAAACTTAGGTACTAGTTCCACCAATTTGCAACTGCAGACCTCAGAAAATCATATTATTTTGAAAAGTTTGTTCTAGGTATAGGAAGAGCTAAGACATCAAACACTTTACTTTGAAAAAGCCAGGACATGGCCAGATGTCCATATCAAAAGTTTATTAGAATTAAATCGAGGGATGGACCGATACCAAGTACCGTGCTCGGTACAAGTACAGATACTTTTCCAGCTCCAAGACTAATTCAAAAGTTAGGAGGCAGCTGTCATTTGTAAGGAGGATACGAAGCTCCTGGGATTTGTACATCTCTGTTTTATAAATAAATGGATGCACCGATACCATTTTTGCAAGTACAAGTACTGATACTTGTCCAAGTACTCACAGATACAAGTACTGATACATTTGTGTTCATTGTCATGTGACAGTTTTTCTAAAACAATACAGACTAATGATTTCAGGACAGTGGTGGAGCGCCAGAGCCAGGTCCCAGCTGCAACCCTGGTAGTTCTCATGAAAATGCCAAGTTTCGGCACTGGTATCTGAAAAGTATCGGTGCATCCAGGGCCGGCGCTAGCGCAAGGCAAGATGGGCACTTGCCTTACGGCGCAAGGGAAGAGGGCGGAAAATTGACAGTGCCCGATCGAGACCAGTGTGTGGGCTGCCGCTGTGGGAGGGCGGCCGGCATCTGAAGGACGAGTCCCCGGCCGCCGGCCGCAGCGGCGCTGACCTGTGCAGTCTCACGTCTCAGTAGTGACAGTCTCACTGAGTGTCTCGTCTTTGGCTCCGTCCTCCTACGTCAGTTGGTGACGTAAGTGGCCCCGCCCCCTGGTTCCACTGGCCGCTCAGCCGCATGTGTATGAGAGGCAGTGATGAGCAGAGGAGCCGGCCTAATCCTCCGCTCCTACTTCTCCACACACATAACTGTCCCCAACTAAACTTCCTCCACGTTCATTGTGCCGCCGGCCGAGTATAAAATTCCCGCTTTATAAAGATAGAAATCCCACATTCCTGCACCCGGGTGAACGATGATTACGAAGCCCCGCCCCTTTCCCAGCCAGCCGAGTCTCTCCCCTCTCAGGGGAGCCCGAGCTGTGCCCCCGCAGCACCAAGGAGGGAGACTTCTTCGTTATCACTACCATCTACCATGGCTTGTTCCCAGATGGCACCAAGTTCGATTCCAGGTAAGACAGGCGATGATAGTGAGCACACACAGGGACAGTTAGAAGGAGTTTGTATACAAGTCATGGAGAGGGCAGTGCATTACTCGGG